>NW_026622874.1:41566499-41659425 GCF_023065955.2 Ursus arctos
TTTTTTGTGCCTCATTGGACCAAGGCTGCTTTCTAAAACCTTTGCCCCCAGTTTCACCCTCTCTTTGTGCAGGTAGGTTTAGCCATTGGGATGAGACCACCTTGAGGATCAACCTGGGTTGTTGTTCTTTTCCTCATTGTCTGTGCCTTTTTTGAATCTCCCATCAAGGGCTGAGGAATTTCTGTCCTTTTGGCCATAGAGAGAAGATGAAGCTGGGGTCTCTGTGTTTATAAATATGTGTGCATTTACTGGTCAAAGCAGTCACTAACTTGGGAATAAAGTTTATATTCCTCTACTGACGTTCTCAGTAGGGGGCAGAAAGGCGCCAGTCCCACAGCCTACCCTTGCACTGCTATGGACAGGGAGCATGTTCCTTGGGGAACACTGACCTTGTGCCCCCACTACTGCTCTCCTCATTCTGGCCATTTGCTGCCAGCTTTCTCCCAGTGTTTTGAGGAACACTGTTGAACGTCAGCATTTCTAGTTGCCCTGCATCTGAGAGAAAAAGAGTCAACATGATGGGGTCACTTATCTTACGGGCACATTAGGCAGGTACTAGCAGTCATTTGCGGAGCTTCAGGAGAAAGTCGTTGGCACAGTCCAGTAATTATCAGGTGCCCACTGTGACCAGAGTACTAGACTGCTGTCAGGAGTATCCTCAAGAGAAGTCCTCAAGGCTTGAGCTTCTCGAAGTTCAGGGACCCATGACTCATATGTTGTGGTGTGTATGTACATAACAGCGCCCCCCCCTCCTTTCTTTGGAGAATACTTGGAAGAGAATTCTTAGTTTCTCAGAAAGGATCTGGGCTATGTAATCACCCCCAAAAAGATTTTATAAAAATATTTTGTAGTACAAGCTGGAATACACACATGTATAGACATTTCACGGTGTATTTTTAAGTAACTGAGAACTGCATTTTTGTAAAACAATCCCTATAGGTCTTTGCTCTGTGTGTTGTACTCTGATATTTTCTACTTTGTTTTGTGTTATTATGTCCTACTGTTTTCTGTTTCATTTTTTGAGAAATGCTGGGTGATAACCTGCTACATTGATTTATTAACCCTACTAATAGGTTGTATCCCAGTTTGAAAAACATTGTTTTAAGAGCATTGGTTCTTAAAATTTGGGTGTGCATGCTATTACCTGGGATGTGTATTTAAAATGCAGATTCCTGGGGTGCCTGGCTGGCTCAGTCAGAGGAGCGTGCAGCTCTTGATCTCAGGGTTGTGAGTTCAAGCCCCACGTTGGGTGTAGAGATTACTTAAATAAATAAAACTTTCAAAAAATTAAAATAAAATAAAATGCAGATTCCTGAGCATCACTCTGGCCCTAGTGAATCAGAATCTCCAGCAGAGGAGCACAGGAACCCATATTTTAGAAAAGCCCCACAGGTTACTCTGATGCAAAGGGATTTGGGGTCCCGAAGACTCACACTTAGAGAAGCTACTCTCAGACTTAGGGGCCTGGCTGCTCAAGGCTTCAGGTCATACACTCCCTTGGAGATGGCAGTTACTAGCCGCTGTCGTCTCAATCTGCACTGAGAATCTCCCCATGGATTTTTCCTTCTTGGATCTTAATTTCCCTTGGTAGTCCTCTTGTTTTAAGAACTGCTCTGGCCCTTCTGGAAGCAGAGAAGGAGTTAACTGAGGCCACAGAGCAGAGAGGGAAGGAACTCCAGGGTCATTTTACACAGCGGCTGGGGTGTGGCCCGGCGCTTCAGTGGGTGCCCAGAGCCAGTCCCAAATTAGAATGGGGTGGGATTCACAACTGCTTTTGCTAGTCACTTGCCTTTCATGTGTAACCACATGCAGTGTGTCAGCATGCTGTCCGGCGCCGTCAGGCACCAGCAGTTCTGCTCCCTCTGGGTTCACGGACCCTTGGTATTCGGGTTATGTGTTGTCTTGGAATAGCTCTGTGCTCCGGGGCTCGGGCAGCTGAGCATGGTCCATTAACTCTTTCAGCACCAGATGCTAAGGGCTTCTTAGCTGAAATAGAGCAATGACCACCATGAAATGAGAAAATGATTGCTACTCAGGAGACCTGGTTCTCGCCCTGCTCCAGCACCTGAGCCTCGGTTTCCTCATTTTGAAAATGATGTGCGGTCTAGACTCTAGACCCCTAGAAAGTCTCTTCTAGATCTGAAGTTCCACGATGCTACTTTTTGTACCCTCTGGCTTCTCTCTCTGCACTAGAACAAGTCTTTCTTCTAAAGTCTCTTCTAGGTTGGGCACAGGAGAGTCACTGAGTTGGGAAGCGTCCAGAGAACCCAAATGATAAGTTAATAATAACAAAATGTATTCCTCTTTAGTGCACCGATGAAGCAAAAAATTGATAAAGCCAAGTTTATTGCAAACTTGGGTAATAAGGCCTGGGAATTTTGAGACATGTTTGTCTTTTTAGACATGACTCTAGCCACTTTGTTTTGTGGGTGTGAACCCATTGCATGGACTGTCAAGTGATAATAATAGTTACAACAGTAATAACAAATGATGATAATACTGATTCATAGATGTAGGGCACTTCAGTGTTTATGAACTTTTTTTTATGGGCATCACCTTGTTTGACTTGATCTTCACAACAGCCATGTGAGTTAGGCAGGGCAGATCTGCTGTACCCATTTATTTTCTTTGAGTAGCTAAAAAAATGTTGAGGCCCAGAGTGCCTCTGTGGCTGATGTAAGATTAC
This sequence comes from Ursus arctos, assembly GCF_023065955.2. Taxonomy (NCBI): domain Eukaryota; kingdom Metazoa; phylum Chordata; class Mammalia; order Carnivora; family Ursidae; genus Ursus; species Ursus arctos. Next base: position 41,569,186 of record NW_026622874.1, read on the forward strand.
CCGGCTCTAGCAACGGGCAGAACTAAGACTAGACTCTAGGTCAGAAGCATGGTTCAGGGTCTTTGCAGAGTACCACCCCGCTGGGATGGGGTACCATTGTTCATCCTTCCTTACAGATCTGTAGAACTCAGTCATCTGCTAACCTGGAAATTGATCAGGGCATCTCTTACTCCCCCCAAACCTTTAAAATTTTGCCAGCAAAGTATCGACATGGGTAATAATATGCTGTCATTTAGAGCACATAGCCAGTGGGCGTACAAACTCAGTCAGTCAGTAGCCACCCAGATACATGCTATAGCATTGTTTGGCAAGATTGATGGCGGCTGAAGATGCTAACTATTCATTAAATGGATTGTTCTACTGTGCTTAACATTTACAAGATTTCTGTGACTGTGGCATCTGTCATTAGTCAGTGCTGATGAGGTACTGCCCATTTCTTGGTGATAGATGGTCATTGACCAGTCCAAAATATACCCTGTCCTCAAGAGACTTCCTTCCAATGAGGCAAGATAAATATCAAAATAACACATGAGAGGGTGCCTGGGTGGCTCAGTCAGTTAAGCGTCTGCCTTCAGCTTAGGTCGTGATCCCAGGGTCCCAGGGATCGAGTCCCGCGTTGGGTTCTCTGCTCCTCAGGGAGCCTGCTTTTCCCTCTGCCTCTGCCTCTCTCTCTCTGTCTTTCATGAATAAATAAATCTTTAAAAATAATACATATGAGAACTGATAGCAGCGCATGCAGCTGATCCGATAACTATTTAGACTTCAGTCCATTTAGTTCTGTAGTTTCAAAGAATCAAGTGCTATCTCTTTATTCCTCCTTCTTCATTGTTGTCGTGAGCCACGTAAGGGAACTCATTATCCCATTAACAGGTATGCAGGAGGGGAAGGTCTGAAACTATCTCTTTATTCCTCCTTCTTCATTTTGTCGTGAGCCATGTAAGGGAACTCATTATCCCATTAACAGGTATGCAGGAGGGGAAGGTCTGAAACTTAGGGGTACTGTTTCTTCCCAAGCAGCTTGTGGGTACTTGGCATGCTTCAGCACATTTGCCAGGCAGGAGTTACTGGCTGTAGTTCAAGCTTCTCTGTTCGTGCCTGGTGCCAGGGAGATGCCTGCTCCCAAGGTAGTGGTTACTGCTTTGAAAATAAGTGTGGATTTTTGGGTGACGTCATTCCAGTTTGGCACAGACAGGTATTTCTCTGGAATGAACTAGCAGGGGTGAGCCAGGCTGTCTGTCTCAGTCATCTCCCAAGATTTCATTCATTCAAAAATCTGTTAACACATCTGCGTGTATTTTTTTTTTCTGTATGTTTGTCATGTGCTGTAATTACTTATGGGGTTTCTGGTGACATCTTAATTAACTAGAGAAGAAAAAACTGAAGATATAATTGTAGAGTTATTCACAGATTATTCTATGGAATTATTATATAAGGGATATGTGTAAACTGTAATGTAGATGGTTATAAAATCTTTTTAAACTGAGAAACATAGATTTTTTTTTTGTTCCTTGCTCATCAATCATACCTTTGTTTTGTCTTTTGCTCTTGCTATGATGTTTTATTTTAAGTGAATTAGTCAGCTCACACCTTTTGATATGATCACAGCCTATTTTGGGGGGCTGTCAAAGGATGGAAATGTGATACATAAATGAATTTCTCAGCCTTTGGTTCTATGGATTATATTGGGGTGGGGTGCATAGTGTTTGTTCTCTAGTATATAGATGGTACCCAGAGTACACAGGGAGAGGTTATACCTCCCTATCGTTCTGAGAATGCTAGTGGCAAGACAGAGAGTACAAACAAAGAGAAGGTCCAGGTCTACAGAAGCCATGGAGAAGGCTGTTGGGCAAGCAGATCCTCTATGTCAGCGGGACCAGGGTTCCGTAACAGATCAGGGTACAAATGAGCATTGAGACCAGGGTAAGATTTGGGTTTTGGCTCCTGGACAGTTTAGGATCAAGAAGACCATGTGTTAGATCCAGGAGGTTCTGCAAACATGGGAGAAGCAGGTCAGAAACAAGAATGTTGCTCCCTTTATCTCTAGTGCCCAGAACCTAGTAGGTGCTTAGTCAGTATTTGTTGAATGAATGAAATAAGAAGATCTCTAAATAATGAAATTTAGAGATCAAGGACTCAGAAAAGGGACCTGGACAATAAGATGTCAGAAATCTAGGCAAGAAATCTGAATGACAGAGATTTGAATCTTGTGTAGACACCCTCCACCGCTGCCGGGTCTGGTCTTCTGGGGTCCACAGAGCTGCCTTGAATGATTAAAAGAATCTCCAGCCTCCCTCTCCCTGCCATGAACACAGGGCGGGGTGGGTGTGGGGATGGTTGAAGGGAAAGCTAAGTCTCCTGTCTGTCATAAATTAATGGAGACATCTTCGGTTAGGGTCTACGGTGGCTCAGATTTGAGAACCCCTCCCAGTTCTCTGACTTAACCCAGGGGGAACGTTGGTCCTATGATCATTCAGGAAATAGTTATTAAGATGTCAGACACGATGCCAGTCCAGTTCTCAACTTCAAAGCAGAGTCTTAAGCTTTCAGCTCATGGACATGCCATGATCCCAAGGGTGTGGCTGGGCTCCCTGGAACTAAGCCAGAGCCACAAGAATTCCATTTCCATACAGCGCTTCCCCCAAACCTGATTATAGGGGACAATTTAGACTATTTTGAGTAAGGTGGGTACACCACTGCTTGCATCCTTTCTAATCATCTGTCTAGGCTACTGAAGACAATTTGTGGGATTAACTTGTCCCTGAAAACGTGAAAGCTCGTTTCTCCATACATAGAATATACGTTTTTGCCTTTGGCCCTTTTTATGTCTTGGAGCTCTCCTACCCTGATCTCACTGCTGGCAAAGCTGAGGCAGAGCTGTGATAAGCCCCGAGAAGTGTGCCTGCCCCCTCCCTCCCTGCCTGCTGTCTTTGAAAGATGCCTCCAGGCTGCCACCGCACTCCTGGGTTGCACAACCAGCAGCCACCATTACAGGCAGAGTCTTTTTCAAGTCACTTCCCACCTTGGTGATTTTTCCCCCCTCCTTCTTTTAACACCTTCCCCAGCAAATCCCATCCATCCTCTGGCTTATCTGGGTCAGCAAGGGTCTGATTTTATGCATGGCGCTGTCACACCGTAAATCCGCTGCAGCTTTGCCTCTCCATCCAGCCCGTCTGCTTCTGTCAGCATCAGCAAAATGCATAATAGAGAAAATAAGCCAGAAAGTCTAATAACATTCATCTGAATAAAATAATCTCTTTGGCTGCCTCAGTTCATTTCATTTTAATCAAGATGCCAGGAGGGAATTTAGGCTTAAAAAGCCAACTCCCTGCTTGTCACTAGTTCCCTGTCCAACTGTCACTAAATGATCCCTTTTATTAAGCGGGTACTTTTTTTTTTTTTTTTTTTTGGTCTTTTTATATCCTCTTCATAGTTAGCTTCTCTGTAACATACATTGAATGCATTTAACTCATTTCGGGTTTTGTCTATCATCACATACATGTCTACTTTCGAATGTGAGAAATGGTATTTTTCTTAGATGGATTGATATTTGCCATCCCCATGGACAGACTGGCAGGTTTGATAGGAATTCCGAGAAAGAGGAACTCAGAGGAAGTGGCTGAAGCATCTCGGGCCCTGGTGATCTGAGTTCCCGTTGGCTTCCTTCCTGTCTCCTTCAGCACACAGTTCCCTGTGTGGAATGCACGACTAAGATTGTTCTCCCCTGGTCCTTAGGGGAAGGACAGTGGACGATTAGATTCTGCTCTCCCGTTGGTATCTTCATCACATCTTCCCAGAGACATACAGCTGCTTGGTTAATTGCCTATTGCTGCTGTCTTATCCCCACCATTCTTGGCCAAGGGCTGTACGTTTTCAGCAGGCTGTGCTCTTGGCCCTGGCCCAGGGCCGGGTGATGAGCCTGTTGGAAATTGACGAAAGCCGATCCCAGTTTGTTTGGAAATAAAAATAATACTATTTCTTCACATTTGTTCAGTGCTTTACTGTGGGTGTAATTCTTTTGCATTCAGCATCTCATTTTAGCCGCACAGCAGCCCTGTAGGTGGGCAAGTCAGGGGCTGTTGGCCCAAAAGGAAATGGACCTCCGTAGAACAGTGCAGCTCAAGCCATCCACTAGTGCCAAGCTCGTGTCACGCGTCCCTTCTGCAGAGCTGTGAGCACAGCAGTTCTTCATTAAACAGCACCTTCGGCCAGGAGGGCTTCTGGGATTTTACAGTCAGGCTTTGCAGATCTTTAGGGAGCAAGACGTACACCAACGGGGTTCGTGTCCGTTTTATAGGAGAGACAACTGGAACGGAACAGAGGGGATATGGCAAAAAACGGAAGTGTAATAGGGAGGCCAACTTGGACCTTTCTAGAATTCTCTCTTTACCCGAGATATTGTAGAGAAATCCTTTGGCGCTTTTGCTGCTAAGTTTGTTGAACATCCATGAATAATCTAAAGTTGAAGGAGAAAAACTGGCCTAATGGATTTGAAGCTAATGATTCAGCTGTGCGGGTTTATCCTTTCGGTGCATTTATAATGATAATCTCTTCTGTGGGTGCATAGCCAGCTTGTGACTTTCTGGGACTCCTTTCTTTTTCTTTTCTTTTCTTTTCTTTCTTTCTTTCTTTTTTTTTTTTTTTTTTTTTGACTCCAGAGTCATTCCCTCTCAAGTGCAGTATTATGTTTTCTTGATCTGCCTCCCGAAAAAAAATTTTAAGTAAGAAAAATACTTCTGGATATTTTGTCTGCTTTTTAGGGATTAGCGTTTGAGGAGGTTTGCAGCTGTTCAGTACATTCCTAAGGGATGCAGACCCTTTTCTTTAAATGCCCAAGTATTACACAACCTGACTCCAGGGGCGGGGAGAGTAAAGAAACTGTACAAACAAATGATAGATGGAAAAGATATAAAGACAAATTTCAATCTCCTAACCAAACGAAGTTCCCTTGGCTCCAGCAGCCCCAAATAAAATAAGGCTGCAAAGTGGCTGAGGCAGGAAACCACTCTAGCAGAACCCTCATATGCTCACTATGAAATCACGTCTCGTTGACTTGCTTATTTTCCAGCCTGAAGTGTGTTTCATCTTTGTTCGTGTTGGCTGGGAAAATTGTCTCTATGGTATATCCGCCATGGCCCCAAAATAAATAAATGAATTAATTAAAACACCTCGGTTGAAAGGAGGAATATGTCCAAGAAAATCTACAAACTCGAAGAACTAAAAATATTGCCTGAAAAACTGCATTAATAGTAAAAGAGAGTAGGGACCCGTACCAGAAACAGACAACAGAGTTTAATACTATCTTGAAAGGCTTTTTTTTTTTTTTTAATAAAAATCGTGCTTAGTATCCCCATACATATAGCAGATCCAAAGCAGTGTTTTATTGGTGTAAATCCACTTTTAAAGTGCATGTTTATGAAGAGTACTCATTACCGGGTCAGTCAGTGAGAACAATGAAGCTGTGTTCATGATCCCAAAATATTGAAATTGGGATTATAAATCAGAGTTGCAGTTTTATATCAGTTTCAGCATCCAGGTTATTTCTGGTTCTGATTTGGGTTGCCCAAAATCAAGAAACTCCTGATTCACACAGATGAATTATAATCTTGAGCTAGTTTTAAACTGGCCTAGGTGCTTGAAAAAGGATATTTTTGTTTTGAAGTTGAATCACTAATATTACCTAGCAGCTATTCCTGTCCCCGTTGAGAAACATTATTGAGTAAGCATTAAATGTATAATGTATAATAAGCATTATTATATGTATAATAAGCATTAAGGCAATTGATAATGATGGGATGGTATTGAGCATTCTCACTACCCAACCATGGTCTACCGTGAACCCAGCATAGGTCCCTGAGCCTTCTGTGGCATGTAATTGAACTTGGCCATTGTGTGTCAAGTCATGTGCTCACCTGCATAGCTTTACCTAAGGAAGCACACAGCCTTGAATTAAAAATGAAACCTGTGCAGAGCAACGTCCGTTCTAAACAACAGCACATTTTTCAGAAGTTCAAGTACACTCATTGGTTCTTATTCCAAGGTTTGCACAGAACGAAGCTTGCCTAGCAGCCCAAGAGACATGGTGATAGCGTGAACCGCAGGGAATCTGGATCCCTTACACGTTTAACTGGGGGCTGCTCATTTGACTGGATGTGTCACAGTTGTTTGAATTTGAAATGTGTTTCTCTGCAATTCTGGAGTTTCTCAGAATACACTTTAAAAAGTCCTGCTCGCTGAAACCAATAATAGCCATTCCACCACCTGCTCTAAAGGAAGTATATGTGCTAAAAGTTTGTTACCACTTTAGAACTTCTTTGTTTAATTATAAATATATAATTCTGAATATATTTACAAATTTATTAGTTTTAAGACGTAAGGCTTTTTATTTTAAAAGATTCCCACTTCTGCCCATCCTTTTTATTAACTCAAGTTTGTTTACTCATCCTTTCTTCTGAGGGACCCCTTGGGATTTATGCTCTGTATCTTCTTCCATGGTATTCAATTGGTTGCCTCTCCTGCCTCCACTTGTGATCTGCATTGTACATTTGTGGGCTAGCTGGCCCTTTGTTCATACCTCTGATGTTCTTCTGTATTACAGGTCTTTCTCTCCCACACTGCACTATGGTATCAGCACTTCTACAACTAAAAGCCCCTAATACTGTACTTTGTTCATTTCAGATACAAATGTTTATACGTTTGTGAAATTGAGTTGTACCATGTATACGTGTGTGAAGTGCTCTAAGGAAAGACCTAATAGAGACCACCAACCCAAGTCCACCCATAAGAAGCAGACCGAGCAGTTGTCAAGTTCAGATCTTGTAAGATCTGCTCTTTTAAAAAAGCAAGTGTAATTGCCTGATATATTCCATGCTTACAGGGGACATGGATACTTCGCCACCCAACAAAAATGTAAATTTGATTATTTAGGATTTGGTAACTGAAACTGATTTGGAATGCATTTGAAAGTTTTCTTGCAGTGAAAACTTCAAAGGTCACTGAGTGCCTGTGCTCAACTTTGAGTTTAGGATTGTTTCCTATTTGCTTTTTTTGGTTTGTTTTTCAGTTGCTAAACATTTTGAAGGGAGTGGATTAATTACATGTTTATCTCTCTCCCTCCCTCTCTCTCTCTTTTTCTCTCTTGGCTAGAATATATATGTTTCCATAGAAATCTTTTGATTTCCCTAGAACAGTAAGAAGACATAATGTTGCCAAAGCGGTCATAACAGAAGTATTAGGTATTCTCACTGTAGAGGTGTGATGTCTGGAGCAGGGGTGGGGGGCAGAGAGAGAACAATTTCAGTTTGGACTCTACCACTCATTGGTTTGTAGTAGCTTCTTAGGGCTGGTTAGACGATACTTATTTGATGTAATGGTCTGAAGTGTTCTGAAGCCAGAGGAGGTGTAGTGTGATTAGCTGCTAATCGTTACCTTACTACAGAATTAGAAAAGCCCCTTCTAAAGCTGAATTCTGTGCTCTAGGAATCACAGCCTCCCGACAGCCTCCAGCTCTGAATGCAGGCAGTGCTGACTCAGGAACCAAGCCACTACCACTCACTTTCATTGCATTAAGAGTCTGCCTGTAGGGAGGGAAGAGGAGGAAGAGAAATGAACAGGTTGTGATTGTTTGCAATGATTAAGACCATTCTCTACACTTACACGGCTTGGTTTTGAATTCCAGCATTGCCACTTTTTAGCTATGTGAGCCTAAACAAGAAATTTAAGTTTTCTCAGTCAACTTCCCACATCTGCTGAATGTGGTTAATAATACGCCCTTCATCAGGCTGTTGCAGGGTTCAAGTTAAACAATGTGAGTATAGGGCCCAGCCATGTGCCAAGTGCACAGTAAGCACTCGATAAATAGTACAACAAACAACCCCTACTTTCGGTTTCTCTTTTTAAAGAAGTCCAGCTTGCACATGCAGAACTTTCTGTTGCTTCATCAGTGCTGCAAACTGGGTAGATGGATGATCAGTATATTCTTTTGGATCACAGTGTTTTCATTAGAAATGAGCGCCTAGCTTTGGCACTTTACTGCTCCCCTCAGGCTGTCGAAGTTTTAGAAATACACGTATTCAGGTATGGTTTGTGCTCTTGGTTGTAGGGGGCATGACATAATGGTTCAACCAGTGAACTCGAAACCTCCTTAGATGTGTTCTGTGGGCCCAAAGAGGTTAGAGACTTTTTTTCATGGCAAGGGCCTCAAATGTTGTTTTTTTCACTGAATCCTAATATGAATAAATGTGTGGGGAAGTGGTCTGTAGCGCTCTTGTGAGTTTTATCTCTAGACCTCTAAGTTTTGTCTCCAACCCTAGACACAAACCAAATGTCTTAGTGGCTAAGGTTATGGACTTTGGAGTCAGACAGCCTAGACTTGTCCTAGTCAGATGACACAGAGCTGTGGTTCTATCCCTGACTCCTTCTTACTGTCTCTATGACTTCTTACTAGCTGTGGGCAAGTGACAACTTCTCTGAGTTTCAGTTTTCTAATTAGTAAAATGGGGATAATGGTAGTTCTTTTCTTACAGGAAAATGATGAAACTTATGGGATAATGCCTATAAAACATTTACCAAGCTCCTAGAATGTAATAGATGCTCAACAGATAATCCTGCTTCTCCTCTTTCTCCTCCTCTTTCCCTCTTCCTCCCTCCTCCCTCCTCTTTTCTTCTCATTATTCTTATTTTCTCCATAGGTAGAGAGCACTAGAGGTGCAGGCTTCAGGAAAGATACCTATTTCTGGCTTGGCTTTGATCACTGTGATTTTATGACATGGACTGTATTCATAGCCATTGGCCCTGGTTACTCACCAACACTGATTTTTTTTTTTCTCTCGCTGTTTCTCTGCAGGAAGGATCAGAATGTTCTCTCTCCAGTCAACTGCTGGAATCTCCTCTTAAACCAGGTGAAGCGGGAGAGCAGGGACCACACCACCCTGAGTGACATCTACCTGAATAATATCATCCCTCGATTTGTCCAAGTCAGCGAGGACTCAGGAAGACTCTTTAAAAAGGTATATAGCTATTTCTAGGCATAGAGCTACTTGGGTGGAGCGGTGACACCATCTTGGATATAAGAGAAAGACTATTGTATTGGCCTAGTTAAAAAGGCTTTCCCATTGGTCACTCCCTACCATGGTCTTGTGGAGAAAAAATACTGGATAATCATTCTTTTCTTTCTTTCTGAGTTGAATTAATAGTAGTCCTGGGAGAGTAACCGTTTGCAAGGTACAACCCCACCAATGGCAACATAATTCATAATCTGCATATTTTAGTGATGATGGTGTTTGCCTGATTTCCTTGAGTGATTCGTGAAGCTGTTGGGATTCGGGAACCTTCAGTGTCATTTCAGGTTTTCCTCTTCTAGTTCATGTATGTTTGTGATTTGGTTTAGTTTTCTTTCCAAGTGCTCATCTTGGCCAAGGTGAACTCATGAATTTGGTTATTCTTATCATGATATATCTTGGTCTTTGGGTCACTGAATGCTTTCTGAAGCTCAGTTGTTTGTCACAATTCCTTGGGTGTAAGTTGAAAAATCTGACCAAGGAAAAACTCAGAATTAATTGTGGTACTCTTAAGAAACTTATACAAAATTGACCTTACCTGTCAGTGTTGGAAGTAGTCTCTTGGAAACTAAGGAACCTCTTTTCTAAGCTCTCTCAACCTGAGCTTTCAATGAAGTCACTGTTTCATGGCTTTTGGTTACAAATGGAGGCAAAAACCCCAGCCATTGTACGTAATGTACCATGTCTAACATTCAAGCTCTGATATCCCCAGAGGACTTTTCAGAAGGCAAATAATCTTCCCACAAGTTCTAGGTATAAAGAGGGTATATAGGGCTATTTTGTTGGTTTTATATATAGGAAATTCATTGGTTTTCATTTGACAAGATCCAGTGTTAAAATTTGAGGCTGGGAGAGAAAGGACTTCAGTAAACAGGACTGTGGTTTAATAGTAGCCAGTTTACCAATTCTTAACCTTACGAAGTTGACCAGATCTCAGTAGGACTGGAATTAGAGTCCAGTTTCTTCTGTTTACACCAGCATGAAAAAAGAACTGACTTAGAATATTCCATCTACATAATGCATCTGTGTGGGGGCTTTTCCTGTGTCTTAGAGACAGGATATAAAGAGTAAAAACATCTGACAACGAAAAGAAGGAAGAGAAAGAGAACTCCTCCCGGAGTTCACCGACTATTTTTAGTGGCCTGGCTGCGCTGCGGTTGGGGCGATACTTCATTTAGGGGTGAAGGTACTTTTCACCATTTCCTCATGGTTTCCAGCATCTGCTCTAGCTTGTCATTCATCCGAATTATTCTGCACACTTGGTGATGTATGGATGTGGCTAAAATGAATGGCTGAAGTTAATACTGTACTGAACACTGGAAATATGCTAGAGAGTAGATTTCAGGTGCTCTTTTCACACACACACACACACACACACACACACACACACACACACGGAACTGTGTGAGGTGGTATATTAATTGGCTTGACTATAGTAATCATTTCACTATGTGTTACATCTATATCAAATAATAATGTTATACTCCTTAAATGTATAGCTTTTATTAGAAAAAAAATTAAGCCTATTTAGGTAGAACCTTGACAGTAATCAGATGCCACTTCAGCTCTTCTCTGCAACCTTGACAGCCACTTAGATTATCTCTAGAAGGACAGGGACTGACTGATCATTTCCTCCTTCATTTTCTCTGTTCATCTGAGAAAAAACTTCTGTTGGGCATGTTCAGCTATCTAGACTTCAGCCAAGCTCTCAGTTCCCTTTTCTCCCAGCTTTAGAAGGTTAGAGAAGAGCCACGCCAGGGAATATGACAGCCCCTCCCGATCTCAGAGATGTGTATGCTGACGGCAGCCCCTTATCGAAGCCACGAGTGCTTCTGGTTCTTCAAGTACCATTCACATATCCAAGAGCCCAAGTGCATGGCTCGTAGAGAATATATGGGGTCTTTGCCCTGCAGAAAGAAAATCTGCCTGTGAACTATATTCCTAGCCATGGTCTCAGAGTTGACCTCCGTAAACTGTGCATTTCTTTGCTGGGGTTGTAAGGAAGAATTTCTCATTCCTCACAGGACTATTTATATATTACATTTCACTGAAGAAAGGTGCATATATCATGGGCTTATAGCTACATGCATTTTTATAAAGTGAACACGCCTGGTAACTGCGCCCAGATCAAGAAACAGTTGATTTAAGTACCCTAGAAGCTGCCCTCATGCTTCCTCCCAGTCCACAGGGGGTTCGGAGGGGTGGTCACAACCCCCAAGGATAACAACTGTCCTGACTTTTAACAGCAGAGATTAGTTTTACTTGGTTTCATACTTTATATAAATAGAATCCTACAGTGTGTACTCTTTTGTGTCTGGTTTCTGTCTTTCTGTCATTCAGCATGTTTGTGAGATTTATTCATATTGTTATATATGGTTGCAGCTCATAGGACTTTCTCTTGATCTTTATAACTTATCATCAGTTAAATTATAGTTATTATTAGAGATATGCATAGGATTGCTGAATAGCCAATGTTTACTCTCCCACTGTGTGAATAATCTCTTTTCTCTCTCCCCTGGGGTCCATTGTAGGCAGAATGTTCTAAGGTAGAAGCTGGCTTAGCTGATCACAAGTGTAAATTAATTCTGTTTTGGCTGGGTGAGAGCCTCTCTGCTTTCTAGTAATGGGCACAAAAGCATTCTGTCTCTGTGACTTAATTTCTTATTCCCTTTTGTGTAAAGTGTGTTGCACCTGAAGCATTAGAACCCCTCGGTCAAGATACAGTAATCAGATAAGAGAACTAAGGAATGAGCCCGGCCACACTGTCAGTTAAGTAAAGCTTCCCAGGGCTTGCCTTGCTCTATCAGAGCACAGGTCTCTTCTAAGTGACACTTTCTCTTGGGCTCAACTCTGCTAACAACTCTGAAACCTTGGACAATTACTTCTTTCTGTGCCTTAGTTCCCTAAAGTAAAAAAAAAAAAAAAAGTACTTGGCCTTTATGATCTTCACTCTGCCTTCAAAATCTAATACACTCTAATTCTATGATGAATTCTCTGACACCCAATATAGGGTATCCTGTGTTGGGGGCTTCCTTCTGGTTGTTGGGTGACCTTTGTTAAATTGTGATAAGTAATCTGGAGTCCCCAAGATACAGACAAACAAAAGTGGGTGTGGGTATGGAGATGGGGCTAGCTTAGGCAATTAAAGACCAAATTTATTGAGGAATGTAGCATTATTTCAGATTCTCTTATCTATAATGGCCAGCAACCAAGAGACGCCAAACAGGAATCCAAGTGTATAAAATAGTTATACCTTTTGTTTTACCTGTAAATTTGATTCCAGCAGCAATAGGGAAATCCACATTTCTCTGGAGACACAGGCTTTAGGAAAGATACCTTTATTTCTGGTTCAGTTATGGACATCTGTGAAAATTCACCTGAGCTTTATGTGAATTTGGATCTATTTCTCACTGGCAAAAGTAATGGGTTTTCCTCCTTTTAAAATTCTTCTTAAAAAAACTCTATAAAACTTAATGATTCACTAGCAAAGCTTATGATAACAACACCAACATTTTTTGAACCCTTATGTGCTAGGTACAATATTAAATACTTTATATGCTTAATCTTTACAATAATTCCGTGTAGTTGCTATTAATATTGCCTATTTTATGAAGGAGGAAACTGAAGCTTAGAGAGATTAATCAAAAAATGAGGTGAAGCTAGTATTTAAATCCATTCATCTCACTCCAGAACTTGAGGTTTCCTCCTACATGTTGTGTTGGGACTCAGGGTATGGTGTGCTGAGTAGAGGGTATTCCGGATTTTCTTACTCTTTTCTGTTGAACCCAGATATTTCACTTAGTTACAGAATTAACCTAATCTTTCCTCTCCCTCACAAACCTTCAAAAGGTTTGGAGGTGTTAAACATCAACATTGGGTTGTTTCTCCTACCTGGTGTCTGGGCAAGCAGCTGGAAGTTGACAGTGAAATAGGACAGGAGGTTTTTCTCCCCAGGGGCAGGATCTCTAGTAAGGGGGGAAACAAAGACTCATTAAATGTGAGGACTGGCCAAAAATCTGGCTCACAGCTAACTCAGCTAATTTGGGGATGTCAGAGTGACTGCACAATTGGCCCCTCTGTACTACTGAACCCCCTTAAGGGATGCTCCTTGCTGGCCCTCTGGTTTGTGGTTATGTCTGCTGGGACATACTTTACATTTTGCATGAAGCCATGGTGGAGATTCCTTTAGCTAAATATAACATCTAGAGAAAGTAGCCTCCTGTCCACAGCTTAGAAACAGACCCACTTTGTCTAGGACTCCAAGGGAAATGGAGCCCATTTGGTGCTCCTGACATCTCCTTTTGCATAATGAAAGCGCAGTCTGTCTAACCCCTGTTGGAACCAAGGTTTAGGCAAATATTATTGCTGCCACCTTCATTTGTTTAATGCGGTGGCTTCAAAACCGGAGCCAAACACTGCCAAGTTTGACTTCCAGCTCCACACCATCTCTGTGAGAGACGTATTCTAAAGAATCCCACCAAGAATAGAAAATCATTTTTCCCACTTTTTCATTTAAACCAAAGTAAACTTGGGTGTGCTTTTTCCCACAGGGGAGAGGACAATCCTTTTCTCTCTTCTTCCTTTCACTTAGCCGGAACATACCGAAAGTACCTCAGACTTTGTTTATCAGTTCACTGTTTTCTAGCCCTTAGTTGCTCACACTTAGCCTTGGAAACCAGTCAATTTGGATAGTCCCAAGACTCTCAATTGCACCCTTTTTTTTTTGTTTTTTGTTGTTTTTTTTTTACAGTATTCCAGTTGAATGTACTTTTGTTTCGCCTTTAGTACCCTAAGTTTCCATGGTAGAAAGGTTAAATTGAGCAAGTTAGGTCAGATTCCTGGTGGACCAGTAGTTCAGTAGTTCTTAGCTTTGCCTGTGTCTGAGAGTCATTGGGGGAGTTTAAAAAAAAATCTTTGTGACCTTGAAGAGACAGATTTCTTAGGATATAAAAAGTATGAACAATAAAAGAAAAAAAAGATAAATTGGACATCATCAATTCTTGGACTTTTGCTCTTGCAAAGACATAGTTAAGAAAATGAAAGACAAATCACAGACTGCAAAAATATATTTGTGAGACACATAACTCAATAATCAGAAGACAAACTACGCAAAGTTTTAAAAATAAGCAAAAGATTTTTTTTTTTAAAGATTTTATTTATTTATTTGACAGAGAGAGACAGCCAGCGAGAGAGGGAACACAAGCAGGGGGAGTGGGAGAGGAAGAAGCAGGCTCCCAGCGGAGGAGCCTGATGTGGGGCTCGATCCCAGAACGCCGGGATCACGCCCTGAGCCGAAGGCAGACGCTTAACAGCTGCGCCACCCAGGCGCCCCTAAAAATAAGCAAAAGATTTTAATAAACCCTTCACTAAGAAGATATACAAATGGCTGGTAAGCACATGAAAAGATGCTCAATATCATTAACATTAGGTAAATGCAAATTAAAGCAATAAGGAGTGTGCTACATACTAGAATGGTTAAGATTAAGAAGACTGACAACAAGTGTTAGTGAGGATGGATGAATTCTCATATGTTTCTGGTGAGAATGTAGAATGGTACAACCACTTCGGAAAATAGTTTGGCAGTTTCTAATAAAGTTCTGTATGTACTTATCATATGACCCAGCAATTCCCAGGTAGGTATTTACCCGAGAGATACAAAAAGTATATATCTACACAAAGACTTGTATCTGATAATAGCTTTTGTGGTAGGCTGAGTAATGGTCTCTCCCAAAGACGTCCATGTCCTAATCCCTGGAATCTGTGAACTTACCTTATCCATATAAAGACTTTGTACATGTGGTGAATTTGAGGTTCTTGTAAAGAGGATATTATGCTTCATTATCTAAGTGGGCTGTAATGCAATCATGAGTGTTCTTGTTAGAGGGAGGTAGAGGGAAATTACAGACAAAAGAGAAGAAGGCCATGTGATGTAGAGGAAAGCAGAGTCACAGAGAGAAGATACTAGACCACTGGCTTTGGGGATGGAGGAAGCAGCTAAGAGCCAAGGAATGCAGCTCTAAAAGCTGGAAAAGGCAAGGAAACAGATTCTGCCTGAAAACCTCCAGAGGAAATGCAGCCCTTTTGACACCTTGGTTTTGTCCCTGTGAAATTGGTTTTGGACTCCTGACCTCCAGAATTGTGAGAGAATAAAAATTAAAAATAGAACTACCATATGATCCAGCAATTCCACTTCTGAGTTTTTATCCAAAGAAAACAAAAACACTAATTCCAAAAGATAGATGCGTCCCTATGTTTATTGCGACATTATTTGCAATAGCCAAGATATGGAAGCCACGTAAATGTCCATCATTTGATGAATGGATAAAGAACTTGTAATATATGTATATAATGGGTTATGATTTAGGCATAAAAAAAGAATGAGATCCTGCCATTTGCAACAACATGGATGGACCTCGAGGCCATTATGCTAAGTAAAATAAGACAGAGAAAGACAAATACCATGTGATCTTACTTATATGTAGAGTCAACAAAAACAAAAAAACCTAAGCTTATTAGATACAGAGTACAAATTAATGGTTGCAAGAGGCAAGGGAGTAGAGGGCGGGAGAAATGGGTGAAGTGTTTGTTCGTTTAGTTTAAATTAATTGAATACAAGTTTTTAAAAAATTTAAAGATTTTATTTATTTTATTTTAGAGAGAGAGAAAGAGAGAGCAAGTAGGGGAGGGAGCAGAAGGGTGGAGAGAGGGAGGGGGAAAGACTCCCAAGCCCACTGTGCACTGAGCATGGAGCCTGACATGGAGCTTCATCTCAACGACCTTGAGATCACGACCTGAGCTGAAACCAAGAGTCTGACGCTTAACTAACTGAACCTCCCAGGCGCCCCCAGATTTTAAAAAAAATTAAGAGAATAAATGCATGTTGCTTTAAGTCACTAACTTTGCAGTGATTTGTTATAACTGCCTTAGGAGACTCATATTATATTCATAATAGTCAAAATGAAACACCTCAAATATCCATCAACAGATGAGTGGGAAAACATTGTGGTATATCCATATATGAATACGACTCAGCAATAAAAAGAAACGAAATGCTGATAGATGCAATACTGTAGAGAACTCCAAAAACATTATAGTGATTAAAAGAAGCCAGACACAATGAATACATTCTGTATGATTCCATTTATATGAAATTTTAGAAAAGATAGCTCTAATCTATAGTGACAGAAAGCAAATCAGTGATTGCCTTGGGGCCAGGGTGGGATGAGGGGTTGACTGCAAAGGGACACAAGGGAACTTGAGGGATTATGGAAATGTCATACAATCTTAATTATGCTGGTGGTCACATGAGTGTGTGTTTGTCAAAACTTGTACACTTAAAATGTAAACGTTCTACTGTATGAAATTATGCCTCAATAAAGTTGATTTAAAAAATAATGTAAAAAATAGCACCCCAGGGCAATTGAATCAGAGTCTCTGGGATAGGGTCTAGGTGATTCTTGCATATAGCCAGGGTTGAGAACCACTGTTGTAGGTATTCTGGTTTCCATCTTGGGGAAACCCAAGAACACAGAGGAGATCTGAAGCCATAAGATTCTGTCTATCTGTATGTGAGCCACATTTGCCCCTGCGACAATGTTAAGGCATCTAGGCTGGTTTATCTAGGCAACCCATTTTGGTTTCCCTACTTTATTCTTGGAGGGTGACAAAGGGTATATCTGGATTCAGATGAATAAGTCACACTGCAGAAAGTGGAGGATACAAGAAGGGTGCTGAGGAAGAAACGTAATAGGGCACAAATACTTCTTTTCTCTAGGGTCTTTGGATATCCTTTCCCATTGGTTCATCAGTTACAAGAGATTTGTCATGAACACTCAGATTTCATTTGGCACCACTGAAATGGGTCTGGCAGTAAAAGGATAAAGGGGGTTTGAAACTAAAAGCAGTGCCTGTTACCTACGTACCTGTTTATCCCCGGCAGATAGGGACAGGATTTCCTAGAGTCTTTGAGTCCAGCTGCTTCACATATGTGAAAAGACTGGATATTGTAAGGAGGCATGTTCTGCAGTGGTGTTATCATAATATGTAAAGGACAAGTGATCCACAATGCCAGTATAGTCCAATGTCCCTGGTGAGTAGTGTAGATTGAATGAAAGGAGAAAGAATGGGCTTCCAACGGTTGTGTTCTGCCCTTCTGAGAAAGAGTTTAACCTGGAGACATCTTTGGGAGAAAGAGTAGCTGACTGATTTACCCCACCTTCTCTTCCCCCAGTCCATCCTTCCGGTGGAACTCAGTATCTGCAATTGATTGGATTTCCGCCATGTTATAACATGATCATAAACAATGTGATAATCAGCTTTATAGACAGCTGTTCCCGTTGCCCAATTTGTCTTGATGGTAGCAAAAATCTGTTCTGATTAATTGAGCTTATTCTCTCATATCTGATGAAGAGATCATCTTTGGAGGAAAGAATAGGATGGGAAGCTGAGCTTATTTGAGTAGGGGATGGAAGGCTGCCAGCTACTTCAAAGGTATCTCTGCTGATAAGGGGCGTCAGGTTTGCTGCCAAAGCCAACACAGAGGGGAGCTTTGCATCTAGTGCCCTTGGTGCTGTTTTAGCTTTGGTTTCTGTGACACTTAGGTCAGCAGCATCTGTATCCTCTCCTTTGGGGCTTCTCTCTGGGTGGTCTAGGCTTTTTTGGACTTAGGAAGATTCAGCTCAGAGGGAGTGTGTTTCTGAAAGATGCTGCACTCTTTTGCTTTGGTTAGTTTATATGCTTGCCTTTTTGGTGTCTCAGTTCTCAGATATCTATCTGCCTCTTCTGAAAGAGCCCACGGTGTTGTATGTGGAACATTCAAAGGTGTAATGGTACCACCATCTTTGTAAGTCAACGGATGGTTAGGAGAATCTGTGTAACGACAACTGTAACATGTAGAAGGTGAGACAGAGAGTGTGGGGGATAGAAACCAGGGTCCAAGTGCAACCTGGTGTCTGAGTACTACTCTGAACTGGGAAGGCATGCAGTCAGTAAGTATTTCAGTGAAGACTATAAACACAGCACTGTGGAGGCGAAAAAGAGCTTAAAATGAAATTGATGAGGAAGGTTTGCCCCCAGGGAGCAGAGGGCTTCTCAGTCCGCTCTTCAGACCACTTAGATCTCCCCAAACTTTCCCTGGGGTGATGATAAGACCAATCATAACAAGCCTGCTATCACTCGTATACACTGTAGTAGGCCCTAAATGTATATATTTTTTCTAATCCTTTCATATATTTTGCTAGGGTTTTTTTTTTCCCTTGACTTTTTACGGAAGTTTAAAATACTTAAAAGAGTGCATGTATTGTAAAGTGCTCAATGAATTTTCACAAACTGAAAGAAACTATGAATTAGTACCCAGATAAAGAAAAGAATGTTACCAGTATCCCAGGAGCCCCCCTCTTGTCCCCTTCCATTCATTTCCCCTGAAAAGTAGTCACTATCCTGACTTACAACACAATGGAAGCATTTGCCTGCCTTTAAAAAAAAAAAAAAACTTGTATAAATGGAATCATAAAATATTCTTTCAGCAATTTAAATATGTCATTCTTTTGTTTCCTGGCTTCTGCTGTTTCTGATGAGAAGTCGGCTGTGTGATGCTAGTTGTTGTTTTCTGTATATAATGTTTTGGAGTTTTCAGGGGCTGCTTTTTTTTTAGTTGAAATACAATATTATATTAGTTTCAGGTGTACGGTATAGTGATTTGACAGTCATATACATTACGAAATGCTCACTGCAATAAGTGTAGTTACTATCTGTTACCATACGAAATTATTACAATATTATTGACTATATTTCTGGAGCTGTACTTTTCATCCCTGTAACTTATTTTATAACTGGAAGTTTGTATCTCTTAATCTTGAGGGCTACATTAATAATATTTTTTTAAGATTTATTTATTTATTTATTTGAGAGAGAGAGAGAGAGAGAAGGCACGTGTGTGCCTGGGAGGAGGGGCAGTGGGAGGGAATCCTCAAGCAGACTCTCCGTCGAGTGTGGAACCTGACGCAGGGCCCAATCTCAAGCAAGACCCATGAGATCAGGACCTGTGCTGAAACCAAGAGTCAGACATCTTTTTTTCTTTTTTTAAGTTTATTTGTTTATAATCTCTACACCCAGCGTGGGGCTCGACCTCACAACCTTGAGATCAAGAATTGCATGTTCTTCCTACTGAGCCAGCCAGGTGTCCCAATATTTTTTCTTCAGCAGTTGGAGTATGAGGAGTCTAAGTGTAGTTGCCAGTGTATTTCTTTGGCTTGGATAAGTGTAATATCGAAATATTCTGGATCTGTGGGTAGTATTTTTTCCTCAATTTGGGGAAATTTCTGACAAACACTTTTTTCCATCTCATTTTCTCTTCTTGCCTTGACTCCAACTGCACGTTCGTTAAACTGCTTGAAACAGCCCCACGGGTCATTGAGACAAGGCTTTTTTTTCTGTGTGCTTCAGTTTAGATAATTTCTAAGGTTAACCAATTTTTTGTTTTGTTGTGTACAACCTGCTAATAACACTATCCAATAAATTTTTTATTTTACATATTGTAATTTTAGTTTTATGATATCCACTTGGTTCTCTTTTTTAGTGTCCATGTAACTTCTGAAATTTTTCTTATTTTTTTCAAAATGTATGTGGCAGTATTTAGAAATTGTTATCTGCTATTTTCAACACCCACATCATCTGTGGTTCTGTTTCTGTTTATTGGGTTTTCTCTTGACCATGATTCTCATTTCTTTATTTTTTCATGTTTACCAATTTTTGATGACAAATCAGACATTGTAGCTGATACATTATAGAGATTCTAGATGTCTTTATCTTCCTCTGAAAAGTGTTAAGTTTTGTTCTAGCAGCCAATTAAATTACTGGTTGGTCACCTTTAACTTATGGGGAATTCATTTTATGCTTGGTTAAAGTAGGTCTAGTTTGGTTTTGTCTTTAGTTCTGGAACATATTCTGTATACTTAAGGCATGACCTTTCTAGGGTTTCCATGGAAAGCAGGCCTTGAACTCCAAACTTGTTTCCTCTACAGTGGGCAGCAGGTAGGATGACCAGTGGTTCCAGTTTGCCTGGGGTTAATGGGGTTCCTGGGACATGAAGCTTTCAGTTTTATCCATTCTACAATTGACGGCATCTGTGTAGTTTCAGTTTGAGGCTATTATGGATAATGCTGCTCTGAACATTATATTGGAAGGTTATTTTTCTTCCCATTGTAGAGTTGAAAACATTAAAGCTTACATTGGTAAAATACTCTTTTGTAAGGACCACAAAGAGATGACAATGGAATTTGAACTCCCTGGCTCTTTCTACTATATCCCACTGCTACCCATGTTTCAGGATTGATAGGTGGTATCTTAAGCAAATAGTTATTGACAAATCACATTGTTGAGGGTCACAATCTGAACTTTAAGAATAGTGAATTCAAAACCTGGTCTCTCTTCCCTTCCCTCTCCCTCTCCCCTTCTATTCCCCAATTTCCTCTCCCTCTCTCCTTCCACTCCTCCCCCCTTCCCTCTTCTCTCTACTCTTCCTCCCCCTTCCTCCACCTCTTCCCTTCCATTCCTCCTCCCTTCCCTCTCCCTCTCCTTTCTCACTCTTTTTTCCTTTCTCTCTTCCTTCCTGCTCTCTGTTCTTTTGAATAATCTTTTTTTAAAAGATTTTATTTATTTATTTGACAGAGAGAGAGAGTACAAGTAGGGGGAACAGCAGAGAGGGAGAAGCAGGCTCCTGGCTGAGCAGAGAGCCCAATGTGGGGCTCAGTCCCAGGACCCTGAGATCATGACCTGAGCAGAAGGTAGACGCTTAACCGACTGAGCCACCCAGGTGCCCCTGAATAATCTTTTCACAAACATTATGGTACATGTACATTGTAGGAAATATAAGAAGCAAAATTATGATAATGAAAAACCAGGTTGTAGTCTACAAACTATTTTGTAGTCTATTATTTTAGTCAAGATCTTCACTTTTCCAGAGCACCTGGCTGGCTCAGTTGGTAGAGCATGCGACTTGATCTCAGGGTCATGAGTTCTAGCCACACACTTATTAAAAAAAAAAAAATTACAAAAAAATAAAGATCAGGGCACCTGGGTGATGCAGTTGGTTGAGTGTCTGACTCTTGGTTTTGGCTCAGGTCGTGATCTCATGGGTCATGGGAACCGGCCCTTGTTGGGTTCCACACTCAACAGGGAGCTACCTCTCCCCCCCACACCACCCCCCACCCTGCTCTCTCTCTCTCTCTCTCAAATAAATAAATAAATAAAATTTTAAATTTAAAAAAAGAAAGATCTTTACTTTTCCATTTCATCTCACCTAGATTTTCATCTCTTCTATTGGCCAGGCCATATATTTCCCTAATTATCTTAAAAATATCCTTGAAACTGGTTTGTCCAAGCCAGTATCTAATGCATACTCGTTTTTATGTCCCTTACGTCTCCTTTAATTTAGCAGTGTTGCTTTTCCAGGACACTCATTTGTTGAATAGACCAGGCCAGTTGTCCCGCAGCTTGACCCAACTTCTAGATTTGTCCGGTTGCTTCCTTGTGTTGTTGCTTAACTTCTTCCTGTATCTTGTCTTTCCTGTTAATTGGAGGTTGGTTCCATTGGCCAAATCTGTTCCAGTTATACATTTTTGACTAGGCTGCATAATAGGCAGTGTTGGGTACTTCATGTTGCATCACGTTAGGAAATATACAATATCTGGTTAGCCTGCCAATAGTGATGGCAACCCTGACCCCTCAGATTAGGGTGGTAACAGTTTGAACCTTCCATTTTACAGTTAGATTGTTTTTCTCACATGATAGAAAGGCCATTGTTTGGTGTTGCCATACAACGTGGTGCCATCTTACAAATGTTGGGTGTTAATTCAGTCCTTCATCTGAGGGCTTTAACATCAGTGGTAATTCCAGCCAACTTACTGTAATATCATCTCCGTACCTCTTAAGCTTGACTTGCAAGATGTCTCTGTGAGGAAAGGAGAGCGTTATTAATACAACTCATCAGGCACCATGCAAATAGACAGTAGTTTATAAAAAGTTACTACTCCCAGGAGAAATCCCCCTAATGGTGTGGAAGCTGACTAGGTACCAATTTTTTTTATTCTAAGAATCACAGCAACAATAAAAATAGTAGCAATTATATCTAATACTAAATGAGTGCTCACCATGCGCAGGGACTATGCTAAGTCCTTCATAGGTATTAACCTATTTAATCATCACAGCAACCCTTCGAGATGGTTTCATCATCTCCAGTCATAGGTAAGCACGTGGGCAGAGGGGCTAAGCAGTTGACTCAAGGTTATGGGACCGGTTAGGGGTAGAGTGGGGATTCATGTGTAAGCAGCCTGCTTCCCCTGAATCATCTCTTCACATCGCCATGCTCTGCTGCGTCCCCGGTAGCGAGGTGGCAGTGATGATATTGGTGGGCAGCTGAAGGGCCAGGGTTTGCGCAAGGGATTAAGGGCTCGTGCATCCTGCAGCCGTGCATTTAGATGCTTCTGCCAGGCCAGACTTTCCGTTGTGCTGTTCTGATTCTGCTTCTTGCCCAGCTTGTCCGGAGAGAGAAGCATCTTTGATTTCAGCCTCCCTTCTTGCAGGACTGGCTTCTTTTGATTTTCCTATTTATCTCTGTCAAGAGGTGTTCTTTGAATTTCTTCCTGCTTGTCTGAGCATGATTTTTGTGTAAAATGGGGGGGAAAATAAATTCTCCTTCTCTTGAGATAGTATCTTTAGTTTTTCCATTCTCATTTTCTTCTTTAGGTACGATAATGGATTTTTTTCTGTTCTCTTGGGTGTTTTTTTTTTTTTTTAAACCTGATCCTACCTTTCTTTGCTTTTAAAAGCCTAGCTCTTAGGATCCCCCTCCTTCTTTTACCCTGTGCTCCAGAAATCATTTGGGTCTATATCCAGGTTTTCCTAATATTTACTCAATATGAAACTTCTAGTTACAGGTTAATTTTAATTGTCTGCACAAATTCTTGTCTTCAAGAGACCATAGGAACCTGGGAGGGTCCCTCCCCACGGTCTCAAGAGCTCTCAGAATCATCCTCTCTTTGAGCTGAGAAGTTATTGTTAAGGCCCTGGGACAGGACTATGAAGTAACAACAAAAATAACAATTTTTATTTTATGTTTCCTTTGATTTTGAAGCAGACAAAAAACCCTGTAGTTTAGTTTTCTTTCTTTCTTTCTTTCTTTCTTTCTTTCTTTCTTTCTTTCTTTCTTTCTTTCTTTCTTTTCTTTTCTTTTCTTTTCTTTCTTTTTTTTTTACAGATTTTATTTATTTATTTTTTAGAGAGAGAGTGAGAGAGAGCAGATGGGGAGGGGCAGAGGGAGAGGGAGAGAGAGAATCTCAAGCAAACTCCCTGCTGAGCACAGAGCCCAGTGCAGGGCTCCATCTCATGACCTGAGCCGAAATCAAGAGTCCAACATTTAACTGACTGCACCGCCCAGGTGCCCCAGCTATTTGTTTTTTCAATTGTAAAAGTAATTAATACCTGTTTTTTCAAGGCGTTGCTGGGAAACAAAAAATGATAAAAAGAAAATAATGGGGGCACCTGGGTAGCTCAGTTGGTTAAGCGTCTGCCTTCAGCTCAGGTCATGATCCCGGAGTCCCTGGATCAAGCCCCACATCGGGCTCCCTGCTCAGTGGGGAGTGTGCTTCTCCCTCTGCCCCTCCCCTGCTCATACTCACTCTCTTTCTCTTTCTCTCAAATAAATAAATAAAATCTTTTTTAAAAATTTAAAAAAAGAAAATGATTACTGGGAATCAGTTATTCTAGGATTTTTCCTGTGTGCCATTTTCCTTAGAAAATTAGGCTTATATTGTGTATTAAGTTTTGTGTACTTTTTTTCATTTAACATTTTAAGGGAGTATTTTGTTCATGTCATTGTGCCTTCTTTAAAAACACTGTTTTTGACAATGACAGCATTCTGTCCTCTGGCTAATCTATAGGCTACTCATACATTGCTTATGGTTCTTTGGCTGTGTGGTTTTGACTCTTTTGGACCATGTTCTGGTACATCCAGGAGAAATCCAGAATCTCATTGGTATCTTCTTGGAAATTACTTGTTGCCTGTGTTCTCATTTGGAAATACCCTACTTCTGATGTGAGGCAAGGAGAGAGAGGGTTTCCCCCCTTCTTTCCTTTTGTCTTCCTCTTATATCTTCTTCATTGTCTCTGAGCTCAGCTGGGAATCTCGACCTCAGAGCTGTGTCTGAGCCTAGGCCCTGGCTGGCTCGGTGGAGTACTTTTGCCGTGCTGGGTTTCACTTTCCTTATCTTTACACTGCAGAAAATTGGTCATACCCTCACCCTGCCTTCCCAGAATGTCAGAGAAATGAGGAAAACCTGGGAAGAAAGGGCTCTGCCATTGTCAAAAAGATAAGAGATAAAAATGTTGTTGAGGACATGGACAGAACGGAACCTTTATACACTCACTGTTGGTGTAAATATAAATTGGTGTAACCACTATGGAAAACAGTATGGCAGTTCCTCAGAAAATTACAAATTGAGCTACTATATGATTCAGCACTTCCATTCCTGGGTATATATCTGAAGGAATTGAAATCAGTGTCTAAAAAGATATCTGCACCCCCTTGTTCACTGCAGTGTTGTTCACAATAGCCAAGATATGGAGACGACCTAAATGGCCTTTGACGAAAGAGCACGTAAAGCAGTGGAATATTATTCAGTCATAAAAAAGAAGGAAATCCTGCCATTTGTGAAAACATGGGTGAATCTGAAATGCATTATCCTAAGTGAAATAAGCCAAAGACAAATATTGCATGGTATTACTTATATGTAGAATTTTTTAAAAATCCAATTTCATAGAAACAGAATAGAATGGTGGTTGCCAGGGACTAGGGGAGGAGTAAATGGGGGTGATGTAGGTCAAAGGGCATGGATTTTTAACTGTAAAAATAAGTTCTGAGGATCTAATATACAGCATACAGTTAATGACACAGTAAAACGTACTTGAAAGTTGCAGAGAGTTAGACCTTACGCATTCTCACTACGCAATCAGAGAGCTCAGATGGGAGGTGATGGATGTGTTAATTATTTTGATCTCGGCAACCATGCCACAATGTATATGGAGATCGGATCATCACATTGTACACTTTAAATGTGTACAATTCTATTTGCCAATTGTTCCTCGATTAAAGTTAAGAAAAAGAAAAGAAAGTGCTCTGTGGAGCTTGGTTCTGTTCACCTAGGAGAGTGTGCCCTGTGCCTTCTCCCTACCAGGGTGGTCTTTGTCTCTCTAAGCTAATCTTTATCAGCAGTGTGTTCTCATAGATGGTAGAGACGAAAAAAAGAGGGCAAACTGGGAGACCCATTCTCTAGCTTTAATCATCTCCTCTCCAAAGCCAAGATAATCCAAGCCTTCTATCCACATAAGCATCGCATCCATTCCTGCCTTGCCTCTTCCCATGACCTTGTTTTCTTTTTGATGTTCATTTTGAGGGTGGAGAGTAGGAAAAAAGCCTTCTTTTTTCGTAGCTCTCTTAGTCAGTGGCCTTTCTGGGCCTCTGAGTTCTCAGGCAGGAAAACTACATAGACCACCTGACTCTTCTTTCAGGGACCTTAAAAGAGACGAGCACTGCTTTATTTAAATCCAGGAGCATGAGTACCACTACCAGTTCATTCAGTTCAATTTAATAACTACTATTTGATTGTCTATAATTGCTCAGTATTCAACTTGCCACTATAAAAGTATGGCAGAGCAAGCTTAAAACACGGTTCAAGATCTTAGATTTTTTATACTTCAGCTGGATGGACAGGCCAGAGACTCCCGAAGCAGGTTATGACTTAAGACATCAATTTAATGAGTGGTGCAGATAATTAGTTGTCTATAGGAGCTTGGAAAAGGAACAGATTCATGAGAGGTGATCGGGCAAGCTTCACAGAAGGGAAAGAGTTGGGCTGATGTTCTTTTAATTATATGCTGTCAGGATTCTTAATTATTCATCCATTTCTTACCTTATGGAAATATCTTTTGAATATTTCCATTTTATCTAGTGCTAACTTCCTCTCCTAGCCCTTTGCCCTTGTTAGAGATGCTCCCCATAGTACAGCAGCAGAAGCTTCCTGTTGGCCAGCAACGGGAGCAGTAGGTGGGATGAGCTTGGAACCTCAGTGCTTTGAAGGCCATCTGAAGGCGTTTCAGCTACAGGTCAAAGAGAGCCATTGTTCATTGCAGGTAGGGAAATGAAATATTGAAAACCATGATCTGCGATGACATTGGTGACGGTGTTCAGTGTGGTTTAGGGTGGAAGAAACTATCTGGGAGCCTACTACTGTAATTCAGGGGGATAATGGAAGCCAGTTCTTAGATCATGGCAGTGGGGACTGAAAGAATGGGACTTACTAAAAGACGCAGCAAAGAGATTATAGATGGGAGTGAGTCACCTGACATGAGGAAGGAGGAGGTAAATGCTAGAGAGGAATCAACGTTCATTTAGTCATTCAACAGATACGTACAGTGTGCCTCCTGTGTCCCAGGCACAGTGATGATAACAGAACAGAAAAAAATCTCTGACTACCTATGCTCCAGTAGGAGCAACACACAATATACAGATGAACCAGTAAATGGATAATAGGCCAGATGATGATACAATAAAGCAGGGGAGGGAGGATGGCAGTGCTGGGGGTATTGCTATTTTATAGAGGGTGGTCAGGGAAGGCCTCACTGATAAATTGGCCTTTGAACTCCTTAAAGGCAATTAGGGCTTTTATTCTCTGAGGAAGGTCTTTCAGGCTGAGGAAACATCATGTCTAAGGCCATGAGATGGGAGTGTGCTTATCTGGGCAGAGAAACAGCAAGGCCTTGTGCACAGGAGGGAAAGGGGAGAGTGATAGATGTGGCTGGGGGCTGAGGGCAGGCTGCATCAGGAAGGGCCTTGGAGGCCACTGGAGAGGCATGCAAGATTTAGAACAAAAAGAAATGATACAATCTGATTCCTGTTTCAGTAGGATTATTCTGGCTTCTGTGTTAAGACTGAAGGAGGAGCAAGGTGGGAGCAGACTAGGAAGAGCAGTGACTGAGGCTTCTGTAAACTCAGGTAGGAGGTGATGGCAGATTGGAGCAGTGGTGCGTGTGGAGACCAGAAGTGTCAGATCCTGGGATGTGTTTTGAAGATGGAGCCAGGAGGAGTTGCTGCTGAATTGAAAGGGCATGTGACAAAAAGCATCAAAGATGACTGCAAGCATTTTGGCCTGAGCCATCAGACGTTGGGGTTGCCATTTATTGGGGAGAGTATGTGAAAGAGCCACTGGTTCTACACCTGCCCTGTGATTAGTGAAGAATCTAAGAACCAGCAAGAAGTGACTTGCGTTAGATCACCCAGGCTGGTAGTAGCAGAGCTGAGGCCAGACCTCCAGGATGTGACCCCAGTCCTCCTCGGCTGAGCGTCGCACACGGCACAGTGAAGGTGGAGTGAGGATTAGGGCCGGAAAGGCGATCTGAACATTGACCACATACTAAACTGATTGTTGAAGCCATGAAAGTCAAGAGGGCAGCTGAGGCCTAGAGAAGGAGAACAGACGAGCAAATTAAAATGGGCAAAAGGAAAATGAGTACCATGGCTCATAGCAGGCAGGTGAGAAGAAGCCGGCTCTGTGACGGGCACTCTGAAGCGGTTCGGAGGAAAGGCTTCTGAGCAGATGTCATTGGGTTTGGCTTTGGGAACCCTGGGGAACTGTGGTGTCCTCAGGAGAAGCTGCACCGGAGTTTTAAGCATTTTTCTTATCCTTTCTGCTAATGGTGAGAAGGAATACAATAGTATAAGCCTGAGACAGGGAGTTCAAACCAAAAATCTCTTCCAACTCTAGTGTTACCTTCCTGTGAGCCTTACACAAGGATTTGGCCTTCCCAGACCTCTGTAAAATGGAAGGAGAAAGTGTCTCTTTGCGCACTTGGCCTCCTGGAAATGGTGTGAGGATAATGATGACAAAGGCTATGAAACTGCTTTGGAAGAGAAATGTTATATAAGTCAAGAAATCCTTTTCTGGTTGATTTTAGTAAGTTTTTAGTTCAGAAAACTCTTGACAGGTCATAAGAAAACTTTGCATTAGGGATGTATTAAATGCAGAACACATTTACCAATAAAATAGCCATTTGTCTTTGAAACAACATAAAATATGTCCGTATCATTTTGATTAAATCTTGCTTAATTACTATGTCCATTAGACTCCTATCAAATCCTGCCTGGGCTTTTAAATTTAATTTACTTTAGTTCTGTAGTCACTGTTACCCAACCACAAAAGAATTAGCCTTGCCCCCAAGGCCACAGAGGTCTCTCGAGCACTCGTAGGGTTAGCATCAGGCCCTCTGCTGGAACACAGGGCGAGGCTGGCCATGCTGAGTTCTGAGCTGTCTGCCTGTTTCCAAGCTGCAGGCTGCAGCCCCCAGTGGAGTTTAATTTTGTCCTTCCAGTCCCCTTCACATAACAGTATATGAAGAGCAGGAATGGAAATTAATTGTACCTGCTGGCATTATTAAAGTTATCAGTGCATATCCTCTCCTGGGCCAGGAAGATTAAAAAGGGTGTTGTAATCAGAGCAGATGATTTCTGACACACGGGATAGGTTTCCTCCCCAGGTTCGGTGTAAGGACCTGATGTGAGCTTGTTGCCTCTGGCCTGACACTACGTAGCTCGGGGCTGTGCCGAGTTCTGCCTCATTCTCCCACCAGCCCTGGAGGAAAGCCATCCTCCTGCTCTCTCTGGATCAGAGGTCTCTTAGGTAGGAAATCAGGCCTTCTCACCGCAGACGAGTTACTCCCGCTGTACACTCCTGACCGCGAGATGCAGTCAGGTGTCTTGGTTAGGCCAGGCCCGAGAGTCACACCTTGTTCAGGTTCAACCTGAATGAAATAAGGCATCGTGGTGCTGCTCCCTGGTGCTTCAGTTCATTTTAGCAAGCTCTGGTTAACTGCTCTCTGCCTTCACCCAAAACCTAGAGCTGTAGGCCATAGTCTAAGGATTTGACAGGATCAGGGAAACATTTTTTTTTAATCAGCTTTTCCAGAAAAGAGAAAATTTTGGCAAGTTAGCCAAAAGAGAAAGAGGAGACGGCAGAGAGCCAAGTCTTACCTTAAGAAGCAACAGAGGAGAGATGCTTGTTTGCTAGGGGGTAGTGAACTTTTTGAGTACAGCTTTGCAAGGGAGCTGAAAACCTTTTCAGTTGTTTGACTAGGAGCTTTGTTTGTAGAATTACACGAGAACTCTGGCATTAGCTTCAGCAGTCAGGATTGTCCTGACCCCAGGCCAGTTGCCTACTTGAGCCAGGCAGGAAGAGACGGTATTGAGCTCCAGATTCTTTTTGCTCCAAAAGCTATGAAGGATACACCCCTTCTTATAGTCTGGAGTCCTGCTTGCTAGGTTTCTGCAAACCCCCTCATGGGTTGTGAAACAATAGCCCTTTGACTGCATTTCTGTCTATGGTGATGTGAGCTGATTAAACTGGCAAGCAGATAATGGAAGGAATGGTTTAGATGTCCCAGGTGGGAGGTCGTGGCAAAATGGATCTGTGGTTGACGAGAGGAATTTCAACACATATCCTAATCAGTTCCTCGGATAGGTTGTCTGAGATCCCTTTCTCCTCCCTTCCTTCAATAGATTTGACTCCTTCTGGTCTCTAAGACTCAGGCTTCAGGGGTTCAGCTGGGCATTCACAGATCAACTCAGAAAGTGGCAATGAGCAGGGAGGCCCTCGTTGGGAGACACCACAGCACAGGGAAAGAACATGAGACTGAGAATCAGGTAGCCTGGGTAGGGACCCAGGGCTCCAGATGGCTTCTTTAATTTTCTTACTGCTTTAACTCCCTACCACAATTTTGAGATTCTCTGGAGATTGGCTGTGGTCAGAGAAGCAAATCTGAATGAAAATCTGGTTCTTACAAAGGACAAAGTTTTCAGATTTACAAAATTATGGTGAGTGGAAGGGAGATTGGAAAGAAAGAGCAGGTGTAATTGTGACAACAAGCTCTCTTCTAGTTCTACATTCTAGAAACAGTCCCGATGAATAAGTTCTTTTTTTTTCTTTGCTTCCCCCCACCCTTTTGCTTCTGAATGTCTGTGCACTTGCCTAAGAAAACACTTCTCAACCTCTTCAGAATATTTAGAGTTAAATAAAAATTATAAGAATATGTCACAAACTTAGTGTACTCTTTATGCGTCAGGTTTACATAAAAAGTTGACATGCTCTGGCTTGGAGACCCTGACCCCATCTCCTCAACCTGGTGTCTTCCGCCCTACATATTTTGCTTCAAAGCCCTAATGCCACGAAGAATGCAGAACTGATGAGTCCACCCCATCTACGAGCTAGGACATCTTGATTAAATTAGTGGGGGGTGCAGTGGAGAGAAAGGCACAGTGACACAAAGGGCGTTTTGAGGAGCCCCGTAGTGCCTGTGGAGAATGAATGTTCTCGGTAAATATGGCCATGACCTGCAGTTCCACACATGCCAGAGACACAGCTCAATTGTCCCCAGGAGTTGGGGGCTGGGGATGATCAGGAGGAGAGGCCAACCTTACAACCACACTCTCAGTCCCCAAGTGGAGAGGGCAACCCAGCATGGAAAGGCAGGAATGCAGGAAGGCCCACTGTACCTTTCTTTTTTCTGTAACTTAAGGCAAGCGATTCTTTGATCATGGTCCTTGTTTTGGGTTTGGATCAAAGAGTGCCTTCCTTTCCCTTCCCTCTGCTTCTCACTTCTCCACTGGGCAGCAAGGGAACTCCTGAAAGCACCCTTTGTTTCATGCCTCTTTACACTCCCTTCCTGGGGGCTCCCCAAGAAGATGGGTGCGTGAACTCTGTAGGGCAGTGCCCCCAAGATAGTGCTCACCCTTGTCATTTACCACCATCCTCATCTCATTCATCCCGAAGTCCCAAGACCAAAGGGAAGAACAGATGGACCGTTGAAGGCTTCCACCCTGGCCACCACAACAGTGGGAGAGCAGTGGTAGGTAAGCCCCGGCTCAGCTCCATCTGCCCTGTGGCCAGGGCACTTCAGGACACGTGCATTTGCCATTTGCCCTTTGAACTGCCAGACATCCAGTTACAGCAAAATGGATTTAAAAGCTGATTAAGTTTTGGATTCACTCCCTCTAATCAGAATATCCTAGCAGCTCATTTTTATAGCTCTACCTACACGATTCTCTTTTTCATAGATGGAATCCCCACCTTTTCAGCAGTATACACCTGAGGATTTAAAAACTGATTCATCAAGACTATTCTTTTGACCTATGCCTCTCTTTCTTGCTGTGAAAGTTTATGGCCTTTTGTTCTCTCGTTTTCACCCAATAAATAATTATTGGGGGTTTACTGCATGCAAGGCCTTGTACTAGATGAGGAGAATACAAATATGATACAATAGCATTGAATAAGAGTATGTGAGTTCAAATTCTAACTCTTGTATTTTTTTTTAAGATTTATTTATTTATGTGAGAGAGAGAGAGCATGAGTGGGAGGGGCAGAAAGAATCTCAAGTAGAGTCCACGTTGAGCTGGGAGCCCGACGTGGGGCTCGATCTCACGACGCTGAGATCACAGCCCGAGCTGAACCCAAGAGTCTGATGCTTAACCGACTGCGCCACCTGGGCGCCCCTAACTGTTGCATTTAATAGCTGTTCCTATGGACCTCTCTAAGCTTGAACACCCACAAAATGGAGATAATAATAACTCGAGTTACTACAAGGATTAAATAAGGGTATGCCTATAAAGGGTTAGTGTACAATAAGCACTAGCTAAATGTAAGCTACAATTCCTATTTTTATGAATTACTCGTTGCAAGATGCAGTCCAGATCCTTGGGAAGCTTATGCTGTAGTTGAAAGGGGAGAAGACGTGCATAAATAACTCTGATCAGGGTAATGTAGATATGATACTGTCCCATAAATAATAGATAGATAGTGGTCCACAGGGTATAATAGCCAGGGAATACAGTACAGGCAGTAGGGGCGGAGCTCACCTCCAGCTCGGCTGCTCAAAGAAGACCTGTGAACCAGTGGCAACTGGCAAAAGCCCTCCTCCTGCATTTAGGATAGATATTACTGGTCAATCACGGAGCTCTTCTTTTTTTCAGTTTTTAAAATTTGAGAAGTATGTAAAATACTTATGTGTCATAAATGAGTAACCATAAAGCAAGCTCACAAGGTAACTGGCCACACAGGAAGTTACGGAGCGCCGTATCAGCACCCTGCTGTGTATACTATACTCCCTGTAGTCACAACTCTCTGTTTCCTCCACTGTCCTCATTTTGTGATAATTATTCCCTTGCCTTTTTTTTTTTAAGATTGATTTATTTATTTTAGAGGGAGAGAGGGAGAGAGCGAGTGTGAACAGGGGGAGGGGCGAGGGCGAGGGAGAATCTAAGGCAGACTCCCCCTGAGTGCGGAGCCTGATGTAGGGCTTGATCCCAGGACCCCGAAATCATGAACTGAGCGGAATTCAAGAGTCAAGGCCGCTGAACCGACTGAGCCACCCAGGCTCCCCTCCCTTGCTTTTCTTAAATTACATCTTCTAGTTACCCCTGAACAGCGTAGTTTAATTTTGTGTCTTGCTTCTTTTGTTTGCTATGGTGTGTGAGTTCCACCCACGCTTTACCTTGTTTCTTTTCATGGCTGTGGGGCCCATTTATGAATTCACCACAGTTTACTTATCAATGTGCATTTTGTTATCAATGGGCCTTGGGTTGTTTTGCTGTGGGACTAATGCAAACTCTGCTGCTGTGAACATTCTTGTGTGTGCATACCCGTGTACACATGGCCAGATTTCTAAGGTACATGCCTGGTAGTGGAATTGCTGGGTGAAAAAAATAAACGTATCTCCTTCTTTACGATACAATGCTAAACTGTTTTCCAAAACATTATTACTCTTTTTCACCCCCACCAACAATGTATGAGTTTCATTTTTCTACATCCTTGCCAACATTTAGTCTGGTCAGATTTTTAATTTTAGCTGTAGTTTGAATTTTACATGTTTTAATGTTAGCTATTATCATATTGGTTTTAGATTGCATTTTTCTGATTACTAATGAGGTTGAGGGCTTTTTCTTATTTTTACTAACCATGTAGATACATTCTCTTGTGAAGTACCTATCCTGAATATTAGTCATTTTACTGATTATATGTGTTAGACATATGTTCTCCTACACTGTGACTTATCTTTTTTTTTTAATGTTTTCTATTGGTTTGTAAAAGTTCTTAATTTTAGTGTGGTTGCACCCATTTTCTTTTATGGTTAGTGCTTTTCCACCACTTCGAAGAAAGCCTTTCCTACCCTAAGGTCTTGAAGATATTCCATTGTATTATCTTCTGAAAATCATAGTTTTGTCTTTCACATCATGGTCTAAAGCCATCCCCATGAAACCAGTTTTTTATATAGTGCAAGGTAGGGCACAATTTAATAATTAAAAAAAAAAAGGTATTTAATTTCCATATCATCATTGATTGAAAGTTACATCCCTCCTCCCCCACAACCACACACACTCGCTTTTTTTTTTTTTTTTAAGATTTTATGTTTTAATCTGACAGAGAGAGAGCAAGAGCGAGCACAAACAAGGGGAGTGGCAGGAAGAGGGAGAGGGAGAAGCAGGCTCCCTGCAGGGAGCCCGATATGGGGCTCAATTTCAGGGCCCTGGGATCATGACCTGAGCCGAAGGCAGACACTTCACAGACTGAGCCACCCAGGCGCCTCCACACACTTGCTTTTTAAAAAAAGTTGTGTGGAAGATTTACCCCGTGCCAGGCATGGTCCTAAATGCTTTCCATGCAGAAAGCAGAGAGGTGACATTTGAGCTGGGTTTTTAGTGAATGAAAAGGATTTTGTAATTAGAGATGGAAAAGGAAGGTGTTTGTGATTGTTGGGGGGAGCAGGGTGGAAGGACCTTCCATGTGGAAAGAACTGGCTTTAGGACAGAAAAGAGCACAGGAATGAGCCAGGACTCTTCAGAGGGCAGTGGGTACGATAATTTGGTTAAATCAGAGTATTTATAAGGAAAGTAGTTGAAGCAAAGCTGAAAAGAGCCCTGAATGCCCAACGGAGGAGTTTGAACTTTATTCTGGAGAGCATTTGGGTACCGTGGAAGGTTTATTCATAGGAAAATGATGTAATAGAGATGCCGTTCAGAAAGACCGGGCCTCTCATCCAGGGGCGGGGAAAGCAGTGCCAAGAAGAATGAAAAGGAGACAGATGTCAGATGTGTCATGAAGGAAGAGTCAGCAGCTTATGGCCACTTATTGGAGAGAGAATTGGAAGTCAATGATTACTTCTTTCTGTTTTTATGCTAGTGTCACACAGAAGAGGCCAGTGTGGTGTTAAGGAATTTGGGATAGCTGGTGAAGCTGACGTTGTCACATATGTCCCAGGAGCTAGATAGCCAAACCTTCCTTGGACCCCCAAATGGCCCATTACATGTGCTCATTTTTAGAACTTCCTGTGAAGTTCCTCCATTCTGTGGACTCTGGGTCACCAGAGAATGCCCGAGATTTGAATCTGGATTCTGAATCACGACAGCTAATTTTATAGATTCCCTTCATGTGAGGTAGATTCAGCCCCCTCCTGCCCTTTGATGGACTGTGGTTTTTGAAAAGCCCCTAAAGAAGTAATGAGGAACAATATTTAAAACCTCAGGTTTGCTTCTCTTTTGTTTTACCAGAATATTTTGGTTACCATGTCCTGGGAAATGAATAACTTTAAAACATAAGTGTGATAAGCCTTGGTGTTCACCACTATCCATTCATTCTTTCATATAAAGCATATTTCAGTACTTGTTAGGTATCCAGTATTGCACTGGACCTGGTGAGGGCTACATAGAAACATAAAATAATCTCTGTCTTCAAGGCTTAGACTTTGGGTTGTACTTCCAGAAATGGCAGTTTAGGTAATTCAGACCAACCTTCTGCTGCTTTGGAGCTGTTTTTCCCCAGGAGGCATCTACTATTCTAGAAAAGATCACTGAGGGCCAAGAAGCCGAGCAGAGCTTTTAATAGCCTTGTAGGAATAACAGGACAAAAACTGGAATACAAGGCCAAGGAGGGGGAGCCCTGGTAAACTTCTCCAGGCTTTAGAACCCCACAGAGATACAGCTTAGTAGTAAGGGTGAACCAGAAACAGACTTGAGCAGTCTCACAGGACTGAAGCCTAGCTTCAAATTATCTTAATCTCTAATTGGATTAAGGTGATCTAGGATAGTAGTGGCTAGAAGCAAATTTAAATCCTTTCTGGTGGAAGATACTATATCTGCTGAATAGTTCCCACTCATCATTTTGTATGTATAGTGCTTGTAAGAAAAACAGCATACCCACAGGAGATCCATGTAATGGTTTTCAGACAAACTTTAAATTAACTATGTTTAATACATTTATAAAATCAAATAATAACAAAAAACTGGAAATTATAAAAAATCAACTTAAAATGGATTAAAGATGTAACTGCAAGAGTTTAAACTCTTAGAAGAAAACGAGCATAAATCTTTGACCTTGTATTAGCTAGCATTTCCTAGATATGACATGAAAGCAGAAAACAGGCATAAATCTTTGTGACCTTGGTAGGTTAGATAACTTTTCTTAGATATAACACCAAACAAGCAATAAAGAAAAAAATACGTAAATTGAACTTCTGAAAATTATAAACTTATATGCTTCAAAAGATGCTGTTAAAAAGATCAAAAAGACAACCTGTAGACTCAGAGAAAATATTTTCAAATTATATATCTGATAAGGATCCAGTATTCAGAATATATAAGGAACTCTTATAACTCAACAACAAGAAGACAAACAACCCAATTTTGCAAAAGACAAAAGGCTTGCATAGACATTTCTTCAAAGAAGGTATATAAATGGCCAATAAACAGATGAAAAGATGCTCAACATTTTTAGTCATTAGGGAACTGCAAATCAAAACCACAGTGAAATACCACTTCATACCCACTGGGATGGCTATAATTAAAGAAAAATAAGAAAAGAACAAGTGTTGGCAAGGATGTAGTGATATTGGAACCCTCATACATTGCTGGTGGGATTGTTAAATGGTGCAGATGCTGTGAAAAACAATTTGGCAGTTCCTCAAAAATGTAAGCAAAACTTATGCAAAAACATAACATGGAGTTACCCTATGACCCAGCAGTTCTATTTTCCTACATATATACCCAAGAGAATTGGAAACAGGCTCACAGAAAAACTTGTATATGAATGTTCATAGTGGCATTATTCATAATCACCCCAAAATGGAAACAATCCAAATATTCATCAGCTGATTAATGGATTAAAAAAAATGTGGCATATCCATCCAATGGAATATTTCTCAGCCACAAAAAGGTAATAAGTACTGATAAAGCATGGATGGACCTTGAAAACAATATGCTACGTGAAAGAAGTCAGCCACATGTTGTATGATTCCGTTTGATAAGAAATATGCAAAATGGGCAAACACATAGAGACAGAAAGTAGGTTAGTGGTTACCAGGAGCTGAGGGGAAGGGGTGGTGGTATTGGGAGTGAATACTAACAGGTATGAGGTTTCTTTTTGGGGTGATGAAATGTTCCATAATTAGATAGTGGTGATTATTGCACAACCCTGTGAATATACTAAAAACCACTGAATTGTACACTTTATTTACTTTTTAATTGTGCACTTTAAAATGGTGAATTGTATGGTATGTCAATTTTCTCTCTTAAAAAAGGAAGACGCAAGCAGCAATTTTAGTACTGAAAATATACAGTAACTAAAATAAAGAGCTCAATGTATGGATTGATCAGATTAGACAAAGAATGGAGAATTAGACAAAGAATAAAGAATTAACTGAAAGGTAGGTTGGAAAAAATATATCTGCTAAAGCTTAGAGAGGTCAAAGGATGGAAAATACAAAAAAGAGGATAGAAGACTAATGGGATATGGTGAATGGGCCTAATATCATACATGTGAAGTTCCAGAGTAAGGGAACAGAGAGAATGGGTAGAAACAATATTTGAAGAGATAATGGCAGTGAATTGTCCAAACTTGAGAAAGACCTCAAGTTGCAGGTTGAAGAAGCATTATGAACCCCATGTAGGATAAACAAAGAAAATTACATGTGGGCACATTATAGTAAAATTGCTGAAAACCGTGACAGAGAGAATCTAAATCTTTAAGACAGCTAGAGACAGAGAGAGAGAGAGAGAGAGAAAGGCATATTACCTTCAAAGGAACAATAACAAGGTTGACAGTGGAGTTCTCAACAGAAATAGTGGAAGATAGGAGACGATGGAATGAAAAGCTGAAAGAAATATCTTTCAAAAGTGAAGGTGAACTAGACTTTTTCAGGCAAGAAAAAATGTGGAGAATTTATCACCAGCAGCCCTGCACTAAAAGGAATACTAAACGGTATTCTTTATGCAGAAAGAAAATTATCCCAGATGGAAGCCTTGAGATGCAAAAAGAGATACTGTTCGCCTAAATGAATAGGACTGTTAAAGAAGTAGTAATTTCATAAGAGGTACTAAGCATATATAAAATTAATGAAAATGGCAGCAGTAGAGTCTATCTCTAGGTTTAACAGTATTGTGTAAAAAGCGGTAAGAATATTCATTTATATTAGACTCCGGCAAGTCAAGCATATATTTTGTAATTTAGTGAGGGTTAAGAGTAGAGAAGTGACATCTCTATCAATCTAAGAGAAGAGGAAACTCAATTAATAAGAAATGGCCCCAAGGAAGGTAAGGTTGATTCTGGTAAAGGCAAAACTGTCGGGACATGGAACACAACAGTGGCTTCCAGGGGTTAAGGGTGGAAGAGAGTATCACTATGGAGGGGGGGCAGCATGAGAGAATTTTTTTGGTGGATGACAGAACTGTCAAGTGTCTTAATTGTGGTGGATTTCACAAAACACACAGAATATGGCAGAAGAGTGACTTTCACTGAATTTTTAAAATGGAAGAGAAAAAGAAGAGAAAATATAAGAGGAAAGGAGGCCGTAGAGAGAGGTAGAACAAATGGCATATAGCCGGTTGGTGGATTTAAATGTATCAGTAATTATAAGGATAAATTGACTCATGTAAAATTAAAAGGTAGCTTGTCAAACAGATTTTAAATAAAACCGAAGTGTATGTTGCTTATAAGAGAAGACATATGCCTTAAATATAAGCATATAGAAAGATTTAAAGCAGAGTGATGGGTAAGAGAGCTCAATAAGATCAGACCAAATAGATTTTAATTCAAAAAGTATTATTAGAGATAAAGGGAGACATTTTATAGTAATTGGAGATTAAAGTTACTAAGAAGTGGTATATACTTAATAACATAACCTTAAAATACATGAGTCAAAAACGGACAGAATTAAAAGAAGGAACAGACCAATCATCAACCCCAGTGGGAGATTTAATACCTGTCTTGATGAATGATTGAACAATTAGACCAAAAAAAATTCAGTAAAGATACAGAGAGTTGAAAAACAGTTAAACTGCCTAAATGACATGTATGGGCACAGTGCCTAACTGCAGACAGATACACATTTTTTTCAAGTGTACCTGGAACATTTATAAAGCCTGAATCAAAGAGGAAAAACCGAAGCACTTAGGTGAAAAATCAGAGCTGGAGATTGGAAATTGCGTTTCAAACTCTGGACATTTTCCTTCTCACAGTTCAATGATTTTTCATCGGAAATGAGGTACTGGCAAGAGGAAAGGTGCCCTCTTCCAAGGATATAGATTTTTTTAATTGTATGTGGACCATGCCGGATGGGAGTGGCAGTGTGGACCAAGTGCTGACAAAGACAAAAGGTTGCACACCCCCTTTGTATCTGAAGAGAGTTGTCACAACCCAGGTCTCCACCCCAGCCCCAAGGAAGTGCATTCTAGCCCTCTGCCAACAAAGAGCTCCACTTGTCACCTACAGTTGTCTTTATGCAACTCTTGGGCCCAGCTCTGGCACCTGGAGTGTCAAGAAAATGGTCTCTCCACAAGTGAACCTCCGGGAGCCTCTTCCCCTCTCTTGACAGTGGGATTCTAAGGCAACTCCAAAAGTACTAAAACTACACAGGTCCTTCAATGAATTGGCTTTGCTGCTGGGTTCCTCTTTCTCAAAGTATTTACTCAGCGATTTTCCCAGTGCCCCAGGCATTTCCTGTACGGGTGCTGCTGACTGTTTTACTTCCTACCAGGCGGCCCTCCTCTCCGTGTTCACGCTGCCAACTTTCAGATGAGCTCTATTAACTCGTGTTCTTCCAGCCTTTTCCCAGCCATCTGGGAGCCACACAGGCATTTGTCCCATCCCTGGCTCCTGGAATTCCTTATTGTGGGAGGGCATATGCTTGCAAGCACCTTATCATTCTGGCTCTCCTCCCTCCCTCCTTCTTGCCCAGTTCCAAGCCATTGATTGTTTTTTCTCCAGCGTTCATTTTACAGTTGCTGAGAGATTTGTGCTCTCATGTTGCCTATTTGCCTTTGTATCTTTTGTCCCCTGTGTCCTTGTCTACCCAGGGCACCACAGTTACCTAGACACCATTTCTATGCCTTTAGTGTCCTGCCTGGGAGATCTTCAATATGACCTCAAGAAATGCTTCGGCACTCGAGATCAGAGCCTGAAGACATTATTACACTCCTGCTAACATCATTATCCAGAAGAGTTAAAGATGGAAATTTGCCAAGAAAAGGGTCACAGTGGTGATTTAAGAAATGAAGCCTCAGACTTGGTTGTCTCTTTCCTTTTAAAGGATGTTTCTTTCAGCTTATTTTCTTAGTATTAGAATCGGTCCTTCTAAGAGATGGAAACAACCATAGAAGAACATTCAGGTTGTTACAAGACTGTTTTAGTTTGTGCCATCTGAGCTCCTGGGAGAGCAGAGAGGACCTTCAGCTTCTTCCTGGCCTCCGGCCCCATCCCTGGCCCTGACCCAGTCCAGTGGGACTCAGTCTTGTCTGAATTATGTGTTTCCATGGCAAGAGGTTCTGGTTACTTGTAATAGAGCAGAGCGAGCATCCATGGAGGGTAGGAGCTGAATCCACAGAGTTCACTGTCATGCCAGAGAATG
Organism: Ursus arctos; assembly: GCF_023065955.2. Classification (NCBI taxonomy): domain Eukaryota; kingdom Metazoa; phylum Chordata; class Mammalia; order Carnivora; family Ursidae; genus Ursus; species Ursus arctos. The sequence goes on from NW_026622874.1 coordinate 41,609,232, forward strand.
GATTTTCTCCCAGGGCCACTAGTGTTACTGTGGTTGTTAAGTCTGGCTATTCATACATTGTGGAACTTCTGAAAAAGCCTTGAGGAAATGGCTTTCAGAAACAAGTGCCCTAAAGGAGAAAGCCCCCGGATTTCATTAAACCAGAGCTTGGTAATGGGCAGTCTTTGACTTTTCTGACCTAGGCAGTAGGGAGCTCCTACCTTTGGACATTTAATTTATGACCCCAGTTGAACGAAGTCCCAGTTGTGCAGTTGAGAAGGATTTTTTCTGTTTAATCTTCCTGAAGGGATAGAAAGTAATGTATCCCCCTTATTTTCCTTCTATACCACCTCCCTTCACTCCCAATTTCCTCCTTTCCGCTAAACACCTACTTCCCCCCCACCTTGGGAAAACTGCATATTTCTTATGGAGTCATTGTTACTTTGGTTCTTCCTGAAACTGAGGAGGAGAATAGATTGTGCAGCAGGGGACATAAGGAAAAGCAAAGATTCTTCTTCCCTGTGGGTTGATAGAGCCCTTCCATCAGAGGGAGTTAGCTGCCATCCTGCTGGGCGATTAGCTTCTGGGACCTTCCCAGTTCCACCTGTCATGATCACTAATGTATTGTGTGGTGGAGAGAGCACTCAAGTGGGTGTTAAAGAGGGCCGGATTGCAATATAATAATACCTAACAGATATTGAACATACTGGGTGCCACATTCTGTTTTAAGGACTTTATATGGACTATTATCTCATTATTACCATATTTTGCAGGTGTGGAAACTAAGGCCTGGAGCAGTTAAATAATTTCCCCGAGGTCATGTGATCACGTAGTGGAAGCAGGGTTCAAATCCTGCTCCGTCCAGAGCCTGCATGTTTCTTCACCCTCCTCCACCCTGCAGGTGGTCCTAGGCAGGGTGCCGAAGAGCTGTGTGACCCGGGAAAAGTCATCTCACCTTCTGGGGCTCATTTGTGAACTGTAACCCGAGGGGGTTTATGTGGGCAACTTCTGATGGAGTTTCTACTTCGAATAATCTATCTATATGCAGAAAAGGCAACTATGTTGTTTTATTCTCGTCGTTAGGTGAAAGCAGTGTTTAAGTCTAAACTAAAATATGATCTAATTGAACAACTGATTATTTCACGGCTCTGATGCACAAAGCAGTGGGGCCGGGCACGGTAGGAGACAGAAAGGGGCTTTAAAAGTTATCATCTGGGGCGCCTGGCTGACTCAGTCAGTTAAATGTCTGCCTTTAGTTCAGGTTGTGATCCCAGGGTCCTGGGATCAAGTCCCACGTTGGGCTCCCTGCTCCATGGGGAGTCTGCTTCTCCCTCTGCCCCTCCTCCCACTCATTCTCTCAATCTCTCTCTCTCAAATAATAAATAAATAAAATTTAAAAAATAGAAGTTATAATCTGTTTGTTTTGTTGTTTAGGCTAAGTAATTCGGATAAACAAGAATCTAATTGAGAAACCAGTTGTGTTAGAAGGTGAATTCTGAGACAGGTATTTTAGGTTTCATACTGTATCTGGTTTCGGACATTTTCTTTTAAGTTCTGACTCCTGTCACTTTGAGCGTTTAACTACACCCATTGACTTCTGAGTGAAGGAGCTACTGGTGAGATTAGTTTTTACGGTGCTGACAAGCTCAAGCGATTTTTTTAAAAAGTGGAATGTGCCTGCTTTGGGAGTCCCTTATACTGAAGCAATGTCATTATAACCTGAAATATCTATTATCACTTAGGCAAATTCAAAGAAAAAGGATATGTTGTAGAGTAGCTTGATTTTTTTGAAGCTGGAGTTCTGTTTCTGGCACACTAGATTCACCATCAAACTTGCTCTGGGGTCAGGTTAAAGTGCAGAATCCTCTTGGCTGAGATAGGGGGAAAAAATTGATCTTGAATAGAAAACTAGCTTAAGAAATTCCTTTTCTAGGGGCGCCTCGGTGGCGCAGTCGTTAAGCGTCTGCCTTCGGCTCAGGGAGTGTTCCCGGCGTTCTGGGATCAAGCCCCAGATGAGGCTCCTCCACTGGGAGCCTGCTTCTTCCTCTCCCACTCCCCCTGCTTGTGTTCCCTCTCTCACTGGCTGTTTCTCTCTCTGTCAAATAAATAAATAAAATCTTTAAAAAAAAAAAAAAAGAAATTCCTTTTCTAGTAAGGCCTTTGAGACTGGAAGAGTTGTGTTCTGACAGGCTCGGACATTAGATTAATGTCCATCTTTCTCAATGGCTTGTAAATTTCAAACTATTTTGTATACTGCTATATTCCCAGTCAAACCACAAGTGCTTGACACATAATAGGCGTTCTATAAATATTTACCAACAGACTCTTTATTGCTCACTCCTTGAAATCCAGCATTTCCCCCTTGCCAAGATCTAGGAGTTGAACCTGCTTCCAAACATCTGATCCCCCACCTTGAGAAGGCAAGTCATTTAGCGTCTGTCTTATTTGGTGTGCTCCAGTCCCTAACCCACTATTTTCTTTACTAATTCCACAACTTCAGTGTACCCAGTCTTTTTAAACCTGTGCATAATGACTCATTAATGAGTTGTAAAATGAACCTAGTGAGTTATGACTAACATAAAAAAAAAATAGAAGAGAAGAGAAAAGAATAGGAAATAGAATGCACTGCGTGTAGTAAGTACTTTTATTGTAGACACCCCTTTATACACTGGATTGCAATTTTAAAAATGTACATTTTGAAATCCCGGTCTCCCTGGTCTTTAGAAGGTAAAAGCACTTTAGGTGTCCCTCTCATGGCCGCTCCTAGCCAACCTCTCTATAACAGTTTTGCAATTCAGTGTGTTTGTATTTTATACTAGCTTGGGCTCCGCAGAGTATGAAGTTGTAGCTGGAGCACAGCCTTCCTAGAGCCGTCACATGGTATCCTAGTGAGTGTATGCTGAGTAGAAGGAGTCCCTCTGCATACAAGTGTTGTGGCCGAGGTGACATCTAAAATCATGTCTGAGCTCCGACCTGCAGGATCACCACACGTGCACCCCTGCAACTTCACGCACTGCCGCTTGTTTTGATGGGCTGAGGTGGGTTGGGGAAAGGCCAGACACAGTGTTCACCATCCCCTAGAGCACTGGTCCTGCTGCCAAACCCCCACTCCTTTTACCCCTGTCCTCCCCATCAAAAAGCGTTGCAGGCAAAGCTCCAGCTTGTGAAACCTGGCCTCTTTGAAGTGCCGGATGAGTGTCCCTGCAGCAGTCACTCTACATCTGGTGGGGCTTCTCCTGCTGCCAGCGCTTCATAGAGGCTTTGTGTCCCTTTCCTCAGAAACCTGGACATGTAAATTCAATTTTATTTTATTTTATTATTATTTTTAAAAATTTTATTTATTTGAGGGGGGAGAGAGAGAGCACGAGCAGGGGGAGCGGCAGGCAGAGGGAGAGAGAAGCAGACTCCCCACCAAGCAGGGAGCCCGAGGCGGGGCTCGATCCCAGGACCCCAAGACCACGACCCGAGCCGAAGGCGGATGCCCAACCGACTGAGCCACCCAGGCACCACATAAATTCAATTTTCAACTGGATTTTTTTAACAGTTGGTCTCAGAAGTCTCTGGGGGTGAGGGGTGCTAGCACTGGCAGAGGGAGATACATGCCCTTGAAAATTGGATTCTGTTTTGGAAAACTGCTGGCACAGGCTCGTCGGCAGGGAACTAAATGACCCACTGTTCCTACCTGCTGACAGGCTAAGCCTTGGGACAGCGCTGAGATTAGCTCTCACCACATGGCAGAGGCGTGCCTTGCTCTTTTCTTCCTTTCATACAGAGGCGGTCATTTTGTGCCTGTCAAATAGTACGGCTTTGTAGTACAAATAGCCCATCAACAACAGCCCACCCACCCAGCTAGTGCTGAGCAAAATCACTAAGGGGTAAGTTAAAAGGGGATCTCCCTGATGAAGACCGGTTTGAAAGCCCTTTCGTAATCTGTGTTCCTTGGGAAATGCTGATGGACAGACCCATACAAGCCCAGGAGATGTAGCCATCCAGAGACGAGTGACCAGCCCAGTGCCCAGCAGCCCAGACCACATGGCCTCTTGTTGCCTTGCATTTCGGGCGCTCTAGCCTGTCTTTGAGGGAGGAGGCTTTGGCAGGTTACCGTCTGGGGGAAATGAGGCTGTGCTTTTGCATTTCTGTCGTCCAGGGCTGCTGTCTGTTGGAAAAGGAGGATTCCCTGCCCATTTTGTACACACAGAGCTGGCAGGAGCTGTAGCAATCGCACTGTGCACTGTGCTCTGGATCAGCCCCGCCCCAGCGGCAGGCAGAGTGCTCCCCCACTCCCCCCCAACACATTCTGGCCACACGGTTGTGGTGAGCTTCAAAATAAAAGATCCCCGCCTAAGACACCACTGCACTTCCTATCCCAGAGAACCAGCATTGTTCACTGTGCCACATCTCTATTCTAAATTTAGGCATCTTTTTTTTTTCCAGGCAAAGATTACTATGCAAACATTTAAGAGAAAAACTTTGCCCAAAGTAATTTTTTCCCTCGACTTCTATTTGGTTTCCTGCAATGTTTAGATGACTCATTCTCTTCCAAGAAATTTTAAAGAAAAGAGATGAAGGCTGTGCGATGGCGCACAAAGACGGCTCTGTAAATTCTCTTTTTCTTCCCTGCCTAGAAACCTATTGCTTTTTTTTTTTTTTTTTTTTTTTAACAGGGACCGGAAAGGCCCTGCGGACTTCATTGTCATGTCCTCGGCCTCATCAGGTTTTGTTGTTCCCGGGATGAAATGTCCCTTTTGTCTTTGGGTGGGGCCCCCTTGTAGCTTCCCAGCCCCGACAGCCCTTCCAGCTTCCAGCGCTGCCAGCGCGGAAGCCCTTCCTGGCTTGCTGGGGCCGTGCTTGCCCCCAGAGGCACACAGTTAAGGTTTCTGAGATGGAGAACCCTGGCCTTTTAGCGTCCGTGAGAGGAGAGGGAGGCCCTGGCCATTTCCTGCCTCTCTCCTGGTGGCGGCGTTGTTCCTGTTTGCTAGGGGCTTCGCGGGGCGCTGCGACTGGGATGGCTTCACGTGTGTTCCGGGCCCAGCCCTCAGCCACGGGGAGCCCTAAGTCAGAGCCGCTTCGGCAGCCTGTTCAAATAAACAGGGATATTAGTTGAGTCGGTCCTTTTCCAACTAATCGGTACACGAAAGGAAACATCTGCCTGGGCTTCATTGCTTTTTTATTGGTGATGCTTTTTCTCCTCCTCCCTTCCCCTTCCCCCTCCTCCCGCAGCTGAGATATTTAAGTCCTGGGTAAGCAACAGGGTAGAGGAATGGGGAGCCTTCTCCCAGAACCTTCGCCATTTAAATGCAAGGAGGTGGTAAGGAAGGATGGGAGGCTGGCAGGGGAGTTGACCTGGAGGCGGGAGGGCAGAGCCTTTGGAGGGCAGGGCATTTGGAAGTGATACTCGTGGTCGCTTCCTGGCCTTGTTGCTGACTCTGGGGCTGGCTGATGAGTCATTTTGCCTCACTTCACCTCCTTGGATCTCTGCTGCTTCAGTGCAGCTCAGCTCTCCTCATGATGGGAAGGAGAAGCTGGTATGTGAGATTCTAGATGAAAGGCATTTCCTCTTGTGGCTTCTTCCAGTGGTTGAGGGCATTGAATGAGAGACGTTTGGGAATGGTGAATTTAAGACTGGCAAGATACCCTGAAGCCATCCATTTTGTAGAGCGTCTCGGTCCCCGAGGAGAACTTGCTCATTATCTTCCACTTCGGGAAGTGAAGCCAACCAACCGAACACTGAAGTGGGTGGTGGTTGCATCTAATATGGACTCTAGAAGCCAGGTGAAATAGCAGGAAGAATCATGGAAGAGCAGAGGTTAGGAGGGGCCTTAGGAACGCGTTCGCCTTTCATTTTATGGAAAAGAAAACAGAGGCCTAGAGAGAAGAATCGCGTTGTTCGAAGTTATCTTCTTGATGGTGGAGGAGCCAGGAATAGGAGACTCGTGGCTCCTTCAAGGGTCCTCCCACCCACTTCCACGCTACCCCGTGTAAATGTCCTGTCTCCGCACAGCAAACGTCACACAGATGTTGTGTTCCATAATTAATTCCTTAATAGAAAAAGGCAAAGCGTTAAAGAGACATGAAAATGCCTGAAGAATGTGTAAAAAAAGAGAAAGTTCAGGCTCCCTCCAGTCAAAGGACTGCAGATGACAAGAGGATACCATACCGAACCGTCAAGAGAAGAAGTGAAGGGACATGCTTCTAGGCTTCTGGTGGTACTTTTCATTGGTTCGACTTTTCTCAAGGGCAGTTTAATGGCATAAATGAAGAGCGTTTGATTCAGCAATGTGACTTCTAGGAGAAAAGGAGGAAAGGTGTGGGCATAGGTGTTGCACAAAGTAATACAGCAGGTTTTGTCATAAAAATCTGTAACCAAAGTGGATGTCCAAGAATAGGAGCTACAGCGATATCATCTTTCATAATGCTCTAGAAGAGTAATATGGAGGGAACTGTTCAAAAACACTTGTGTAAGTAAATAAGTTACAGTGTGTATCATGCAACCCCGATTTCATGAAAATCATATGGGAAAATCCTATCACATACGAGATAAAGTGTTGCATGGTGATTTCTTAGTGGTAGGAATTAAAAATGACCTCTTCTTTTTGGATGTTTTTGGTTTTTTTCCCCAGTTTTCTTATTAATTACAATAAACATAAATTCCTTTTGTAATCAGAAAAAAATAGTTTTAAAGTCATATATCTTGAATTAAGCAAGATCGTAAATGATTATGTTTCTGACATGCAAGACCTCTTTCTTCCTTCCCCTGGGAGCGGAGCTGTGCCAGGGGTAGTATTCTACCTTCTGTTAGAAGGGCATTGTTGGTATCTGATTGGTAGGAAAGAACTAGAAGGAGCTGGCAGAAGATGAAATGAGGGCTTCCCCTTTTGATGACCCAGTGATGCCAATCAGCTTTGTCCCCTGCTCTCTTGGGCTTGGCATAAAACACTCAGTATAGAAGGCATGGCTCTTTTCTCCTTCCTGCTTCTTCATTCTTCTTTATTTCTGCTCTTCCATTTGTGTAGTTAGATGCCAGCCCTGGATGGTAGCAGCAAAGAACTCGAAGGCCACCACTGCTTAGGATTAGCAGGTTGGAAACCCCTTAACATGTATTATCAGAGTCCGGTAACATCGGCTAATCTCCAAACCAGTCATTATTGGGGTACCACTGCCCTGGGAGTTTGGGGCAGAAAGAAATCAAGTAAGACCTATACCTCCTTCCTGCTTGGAGGTTCGTATTTGGTGAGGTACTTTGAAGTCCTTGGATGTTTATGTTCTTCTTTCTTTGGCGTCCTATTACACATCTGACTTCCCTCCAGAATTCTTGAGAAGGGTCAAGTGCAAGTGTCTGAGAAAGCTTACTCCACCTGACAACAGTTGCTAGGTAACATGTGGCTTTCAAGCCGCTCTTCGGGGACCAATTGAAAAATCGAAGCCTACACCCATTTGCCCTCCACACGATTGCCTTAGCAAGGCTAAAGAAGGGGCACATTTCATTTTATTAAAACTCTTTGAGTAATCTGACCATAATTGGGTCTGATCGGAGTGGTTATCTGATTTGCTGGATTAAATAATGGGCCTTAATTGAGTCTGTGTTCGTTGTAGAGCCAATGCTGCTCTTGCCTTTGTCGCCCCCTCCTCCCCCCTTCTGTTTCCCAATTAACCTCCCTTCCTCTTTTCTTGCAGAGTAAAGAAGTCGGCCAGCAGCTCCAAGATGATTTGATGAAGGTCCTGAATGAGCTCTACTCGGTAAATCATGGGTGCCTGGCTCTTTAACGAGCAGAGGGAAGCAGCATCTGGCAGCTTGTGGCCGTGGTCACACAGCAGCAGCACTGAGCTGATGTTGAGGAAAGTGTATAGTCCCTATTGGGGGTGACTCCACCCATTTCTTTTCTTCACACTCTTATTTTCAAGTCTGAACAAGCCAAAACCTCTCAAAATAAGATCCCTCCTCAGCCATGGCAACTAACTGTGGGGTTGTTGGGGCATAATCGCCAGAGACCAGCCAAGGCTTTCATTGGCACAACTGACCCCCATTAGCATCAAGCCAGGGACCCCGAACCTAATGGTGAGGAACACAGTCTGCATTGCACCATTAGTATGTGCCTGCCGGGAAGGACTTAGTGTTCAAGGTTTCGCATCAGTTCTTGGATTGATCTACGAGTTTGGGACAAGAGCGGGTGCCCTCGAGGGAAGCACAGGGTCCTAAATGCCCCTGATTGAAGGGGCCGATTCAGGCAGAGAGAGCGTGGCATCTACTCCCTGGGTTTTTAAAAGGCTGAACCTCAGTGAAGAGGCAGGCTTCAGGTTTAGAGAAGAAAATACAATCTGTTTTGAAATGGCTGGTGCTTTAGGCACGTGATGCCCGTGGCTGATGCATGTGTCTTCATGTACAGGAAGGAGGAGATGGTGGTGGTTTCCTCCCCAGCCAGGTTTTGTTAATTTTAATTCAAACACATGTGCACATCGAGGAAATTCCTGCTGCCATACAGGGAATATTTCAGTTGTGTAGCTAAAGCCTTTCGGGGCCCCCTTCTTCAGCAGGTCTGTGCCCGGCCTTTGTGTCATTCTGTAGGGTTGCCCCATCCTGTTCTGGAGGTGAAATTGCGTTTCCTTCCTCCCTTCTTCCTTCCTTCCTTCCTTCCTTCCTTCCTTCCTTCCTTCCTTCCTCCCTCCCTCCCTCCCTCCCTCCCTCCTTCCCTTCTTCCTTCCTTCCTTCCTTCCTTCCTTCCTTCCTTCCTTCCTTCCTCCCTCCCTCCCTCCCTCCCTCCCTCCCTCCTTCCTTCCTTCCCTCCTTCCTCCCTCCCTCCCTCCCTCCATCCCTTTTTCCTTCCTTCCTTCCTTCCTTCCTTCCTTCCTTCCTTCCTCTCTTTCTCTCTCTCTCCCTCTCTCTCTTTCTTCACAGGAAGACAGGCAGTGGTGACATGCATCACAGGCGTTTGGGATCAGAGAATTCCATGTTCTTGATCCAAAAGCCTAGGTGTGGCTCTTTTGTCATGGCAACTATTAAGCAAGTAAATAGGATAGAGTAGTCATCAGACTGGTCTCCAGTGACGCTCAGTTTGTTTGGACTTTCTGCTCTGTGACTCTTTGGCTCTGAAGCCAAGTAGATAGATGGTACTCTTTGGTTCAACTCCCAAGTTTTCATTTCTTTCAAGTGCAGTTAAGGTTTTTTATAAAAATAGAAGCGTGTTGATGTGAACCATTTACAGACTGGATGCGTTTTCCAGAACCCTGTTGTCTTTTTAATGCTTTACGTCTGCACTTTATATTCAGAGCATCTTCTAGGCACCAAGAAGAGCTATTACTCCCTTTTCCTGGCAAAGAATTCACCAAGATAGAACATGACACATGAAGTCATCATATGAATCCTTTTATTTTCTCTTAAGCACTGTGGGCCTCTGCTATTTGCTCTTTCTGGGGAGGAGTAGGATGGATAACCAGCCAACTCCAAACCAGCTCAAACCCAGTTTGCCACTTATGCAGTAGGACTTGAGGTTGCAACGAAAGAACAGTGCCTAGGTATCTGTTAGCTTTGCTCAGAGTCCAAGATCTCCTAATATGCTATGATTTTTAAAAAATAAATAAGTGAAAGGCTATAGTTCGTGCGGGAATGAGGAAGAAAGCTGTGGAACTGGCTGCTCTGGTTTGAAGAGGGCTGAACTGGCGAGTCAGACTGCAGTCTCCAGGCAGTCCAACATCGGCCAGGGCTTTCGTGCTGATGCAGAGCATGAAATCTTCCTGCGGCGTACGAACTGAGAATTGGCGGGGCATGGAGTCCCCTGCCAGGAGGTGAATGGGTATGCACTCTTTTTATTTTTATCTTTGTTTTATTTTATTGTCGTGTAGTTGACACGCAGTGTTACGATGGTTTCAGGCATACAACATAGTGATTCAACAAGTCTCTACCTTATGCTGTGCGCTAGAGTGTGCCTACCATTCATCACCATACAATGCTGTTATGATACCACTGAGTATATTCCCTATGCTGTGTCTTTTATCCCTGGATTCGTACTCTTTTAATTTGTCCACGGCCAAAATACAAATTTGACCTTTTCCTCTAGTGGGCAAGAGGAAGGGAAGAAAGAGTAGAGAACACTAACAAGTTCCAGGGAAGGCAGAAGGGTCTGGTACAGTGATTCTCAAGCATGGGGATTTTTTTCTCCAGAGGACAGCTGGAAGTGTCTGTAGACATTTCTGGTTGTCATGACCAGGGTGGGGGTGTGCTAGATTTCACCATGCAACTATAATCCTGTAATGCCCCAGCAAAGAATTATCTTGCCTAGAATGTCAATAGTGCCAAGATTGAAAAGCCATGGTCTAGTGACTGGAGTCTATCGAACTAGGCAACCTAGACTCGACCTGATGTGCCACGAATTGTAATATCCTGGAGGAGACTGTAACCCCTGTGAGCCAGCTCTCCACACACTTCATATACTGGTGTGTCCAGTCACACTTCCTAAAATATATGACAGTAGTTAAGGGTCAAGTGAGTTCGCATATTCTGTAGGCCATTAGAAAGTTCAGAGGCTAGAATTATGAGTTGTTTCTTCTGTAGGGTGAGATGAGTGTAGGATGGCCTCAATAAGGTGCCGTGGCATTAGGGTGGCTGACTATCCCAGTTTGCGTAGAACGGAAGGGTTTTTGGGGGCATGAGACTTCGAGTGCTACACATAGGAAAGCCCTTTGGTAAGCCGGGACGTTTGGTCATTCTACGTGGGACAGTGGTTTCATCAAGCAGGAGCGTGGCACTGTTATTATATGCTGGCTATGGAAAGCTGCTTGCTGAATGTTCTCTCTTCTTCTGTCTCTCAGAGGAGTCAAGAGAACAAGGGAGATCTTTTTATAAGGAGCTTATACCTCATTTGCTTTTTGGGAAGGCAAAAGAGCCTCTTGCATCAGTGACCCCGTGGGCAATAGAAGTTACCTGTGGGCATGGAATAAAGGAAACCAAGGATATAAGGAACCCACTATGTTCAGTGCTCTCCTTAGCTTGTATCTCCCCTTATGCTCAAAATATTTCTTTTTGGGTGACTGATTACCCAAGGGTTGATAATTTAAGTACTTTTGAATCTTGATGATCTAGGGGGCAGAGCCTTGTTGTTCCCAAATAAAGATGCCTTTGGGCAAGAGGCCCAGACTCATACCATAAGTGGCCAGCTGCCCCTCTGTACCTTCCTCTTTTCTGCCTGAAGGACCTTTGATTTTCCTGACTTGGCATTCTGTGCCAGGGGCTGCTTCCCACAGCTGCCATTCAGAGAGCAACCCTAGTGAGCATTTTCCTCCGTGTGTTTTTTCCCCCCATAATGAGCTATCTAGTTGGTAGGCCATGGGTAAGTGGTTTTCATTTTCCAACTAGTGACCCAGGAATGCCTTTGAAGTTGGAGCACACTGCTTCTCAAAGAACTCTGGTGTTTTCTGCCTCAGTTGTACCCAGAGTTTGTATCTGAAAAAGCCCAGCAAGTGCTCACAGGAAGGAGAGTCTGTGGGGGCACGGAAGCCACATGAATTGGCTAAGTAGGAAGAGTCAAGTAAGCCCTTGAATTGAGAAAGAAGAGGTGTTGCAACGCTGGGATGTTGATGCCCTAGAAGCTTTATGCTTCCATATTCCCCCTGAATATATGGCTCCCTGATCTGGTGCAACAGCTATCTGCTGTCAGAGCTGCTGCAGGCTGGTATTAGCACCTGCCCCCTTGAAACAGTGTCAGTGAGAAGTCCCCCAGCTCTGCTTGCCTGTTTGTCTCCAGCACTAGGCACTAAGGATACAAAGACAAATAGGGGATGTCCCTGAACTCAAGGCATTTAGTTTTAATAGAAGAGACAGAAAAGTAAAGCAGCAAGTGAAGTATGAGGTGATAACATTTACATGTCTTCCCAGAGGAAGGGCATGAAGTCAGGCTCCTTGGAGAGATATTTGAATTGCATCTTAATTGCTAAGAGCTCTCTTATTATTCTCCAAATGCTCCTTTTTGGTTGTATTCTGTTCTTGTTTCATGATACAATGTCTTTTCATTTTTCCTTGATTTCTCTAGAGATATTACTGCTCTTGAAGTTTGCTTCTTTCTGTATACTTTCTGTACCCTCTAAATTGCTTGTTTTGGTCTTGGCCTTTCATATTAGATGTTTTCCTTACATGTTTGGTAATCTTTAGCTGCCTTTTCATATTTTAAAGTGAGGCATTGAAAAACTGGTTGGAAGTTCTGTGCCAGCCGTCGTCTTTACTGTAGGGTGATCTGACTGGTGTTTCCTTGGGGAAGCCCTGATATCAGTATTTCTAGGTCTTTTATCTTGGATAGTCAGATTCCCCAGATAAGACTCTTCTGACCTCCTGCCTATGTCTGGGACCTGAGTTGTGAAGAGGCCAGGGCCATCACAACATTCAGTATAGAATTTTCTGTTGATCTTCCTATTTTAAGTTCAGTAACCCTAGCCTCAGCTGAGCCTGGTGTCCCCAATCCGTAGGCCTTCTATAAGAGAATATGCCTCTTGTTCTCCACTATGGAGGGGGAAGGGATGGGATCTGGTAGTCCACCAATTCTTAGGCTTCCAGTAGTTTCTCTTGTTTTAGCTTCACCTTCATCCCACGGCCACTAGTTCCTCTTAGGGCTTCTGTGATATAAGTCTGGTTGCTTCTTGGCTCTGCCTTCTTTTGGTTTAGGGTTTGGTAGATCATTCACTACTTGCCTCCCTGCTTTTTATGTGCTTTCATTTTTATTTTCGTCAGTTTATATTTAAAAATAATAACTCTTTTCTATTATTTTAGTGTGGCTTGGGGAGAGAGCAGAGCTAATGGCATGAATTAAGATTTCGGTTTTTGAAGTAAAGTGAATTCTCTCTGTAGAACTGAGAATTTAGACTTCTGAGTTTTTCCCCGTGTGTGTGTGTGTGTTTGTGTGTGTGTGTGTGTGTGTGTGTGTGTATTTTCCGCCTTCCGAGTTCTATCTTGACTTCCCTATTTCTCCAGTTATTTTGGCATCAATTATTTAAGCTTTGGCCTCTGGACACCACAGTTTTTCCTTGAGTTGAAGGATACTAGCTATACTTCTTCCACATTGCCACAGAGGAGAGATTTGCTGTCATTAAGTCATTTCAGCAACCACACTGATTGTAAAATTACCAACTGTGGACATGACACATTTCCCAACCGTGGAGAAGAGAAAAAAACACAAAAGAAGAAGTGGTGCTTGCCCTTAGGAATTCATAGTTTCTTAGATGAGGTAGTGTTTTACTCTTTCAAAGAGAGTTCTTTAGTGGGAAGGAGCAATATAAATCACTAATTTTCATTACTTCATTGTTGTCTTCTTGGCACTATTCCTTTAAGTCCTTTTTTGTCTCATATTCATTCATAAGGTTTCTTTATCTATCATGCATCTTCATGAAATGGAAAATCACTTTCTTAAGAATCATTCATTTTTATAACTGTTCATTCAAGCTTTTGAATCCATATTCAGGTGAAAAGAAAGAAAAAGTAGTCTCCTGAATACCCTTCCTCAGCCTGGAAAACAGATGCCTCTTCCTCACTTCTTAATCATCCTGGAATCTGGAGGACTGTTTGAATTACTTAGAAAGGTTTTTAATGCAACCAGTTTTTAAATATCATTTCTCCAGTGTAGAGAATGTAGAGAGTTAATATTATACTTAGGGGAAATGATGTCAGGTTGAAAATAAGGTAAAGCTGATGTAAAATGTTCTGTATCCAAAATGAGACGTTTAACTCTAATGAACTTTGATTTTGTCGATGGGCCAATATTCTTTATTCTTTCCACCACCTCTCACCAATCCTAAGGGATTAGTACACCCATAAGGTCCCTCCAGGAGTTCTCAACCTCAGCACAGTGGACATTGTGGGCAGACAACTCTGTGGTGGGGGCTGTCCTGTGTACTGTGTGGTTAGCCGCCTCCCCGGCTTCTACCCACTATATGCCGGTAGCAAGCTCCCAAGTTGTGACAATCAAAAATGTCTCCAGATTAGCCCTTGCTTAGGACTACTGCTCTAACATGAAGCCATTCATGAAACCAATTCCTCTTTTCAAACTGGTCATGACTAAACCTAACCTTTCCTCCCAACTTACCCAGCTCTGGTCCTATTCAGAGGAAGACACTGGTGCCTCGTGGCTCAGAGTGTGGACTTTGTGGTCTGAGAAACCTGGGTTTGAATCCTGATTCTGCCATGTACTAGCTGTGTGACGTTGGGTGGGATAGTTTAATCTCTTTGAGCCTCGGTTTCCCCATCTTTAGAAGTGGAGATAATCACATGTCTTTCCTAGAGGAGTTGTGAGGGTTCAATGAGGCGACGTGCTTAACGCCACTGACACACAGCTCATACCAAGTAAGCGATAGAGATTGCGATCCATATTATGCCCTTCCTCCCCTCTGTTGTTCTGTCTGCAGCCCCGCCCCACACACGTGCACCCAACTCCCACACTCTTTCTCCCCCTCAGAGAGATTGCATGGCATCAAAATGTCAGCACTCTTGGTCTTTGGCTTGCTTAGTTGTAATCAGCATTTTTAATTCCCAGATAGAAGCTAGAGGCTCCCTGTGTGGAAACAGAGCTCCAGCAGGGACGAGCAGGCACCTTGTGGCTGGAAGTATATTCGGGAGGAAACGCACACAAGTTCTAGGCTTCCTGGCCTCTTCATTAAGAAAAGAGATTGGACTCCCAGACAGTGGCTTTCGTGGGGAATTTGAAAATTGTCTTGTTCTCCTGTCACACTACTTCCTTCCTATGGCAACTCTAGTTTCACCCGACATGGGTTTTATTCCTTCTTAGACTCACCTGAATTGTTGTGTGGGTTAACAGTCTTCATAGGGCTGTTTTCTAGATCCCAGGGTTGCTATAATGATGAAATGAGAAAAATGCGTATGTAGCAGTTGGCACATTTTGTATCTGAAAGGTCCAGAAAGTATCGATTACTCCGCAAAGCTGTGCTGGCTTCCTCAGGGTTCCTCACCTGCCGGGGGATGGCTTTGCTCTTGGGATCCGAGTGGTGGTGGCGTATGCTGCGTACTTGGCGTTGTGAGCTGGCTAAGCGATAGAAATTACTTAGCCGATATAAAAAAGTCATGATTACAAGTGTTGATAAATAGAAGGAAATAATACATGATGGAAGACATGAAGACATTTTAATAATATGACATATTGGCTCTGCTCAGATGCTGCTTTCCTGCGCTTTGGGGTGGTCTTTGATATGCAATGTTGGCTGAACCAAACATTTAAGAAGTTTTCCCTTAAGGGCATGAGGATACTGCTTCATGTGGGACAGGTCCAGCTGAATCAGGTGGTCTGTAAAGCAGAGAACTGACCCTATTGGCTTGACCTCTGGGGGCGGGGGCGGGGGGTGTCTTGCAGGTCATGAAGACCTATCACATGTACAATGCCGACAGCATCAGTGCTCAGAGCAAGCTAAAGGAAGCAGAGAAGCAGGAGGAGAAGCAATTTGGAAAATCGGTAAAGCAGGAAGACCGGCAGACCCCACGCTCCCCTGACTCCTCGTCCAATGTCCGCATTGAAGAGAAGCATGTCCGGAGGAGCTCGGTGAAGAAGATTGAGAAGATGAAGGAGAAGGTGTGTATGCTTCAGCAACTGTAGGGACTGGAGAGGAGCACTGTGGAAGTCAGGATTGATAGGAGTTTTCCAGTAGGTGCCATGAAGAGCAGAACAAAGAATCTCATTCCTTTAGTGCCCAATGGCCAAAAGTGAATCCTCACTATCTGCCCTGGAAGAAATTCTGGGTGCTGGAAGAACTTGGGCGTGGGAGCTCCAAGTTTTTCACCTGTAGCAGATTCATAAGAAACAGTGGAAACCTTTTCCAAGCCTGGGGATAGGGGGCGGGGGGTGGACTGCAGACCTAGGGCTTGGCTTCAAATGTCACATATTCAGGGACAGAGGTAGTGACACCTTCTTCCGGGTGGCAGTACAAGGATGGAGAATGGTGTTTGCAGATAGAACCAAAGTGGGACATGCATCTAAAGTAGGGAGCCTCATTAACCTTTCCTGGATTGATCTACATTATGCCCTTGAATCTCATTAAACAGAATTAGAACCCAATTTAAGGCAGACGCGCACAGGGAGTAGCAGCACAATTGTGGTTCTCGAATGTACTGTACTTTCATCTTTTAGAGCACAATCTCCCCTTTAAAAAAAAAAGTAGAATTGAACTTTTGTTCCCTTTTCAGCGCCAAGCCAAGTACACAGAGAATAAGTTGAAGGCCATTAAAGCCCGGAATGAGTACTTACTGGCTCTGGAGGCAACCAATGCATCCGTCTTCAAGTACTACATCCACGACCTGTCTGACCTTATTGATGTAAGTGCTTAAAGCTGGGGGTTCAGGGGCACCTTTTTCCTGGTTTTGGAGGGCTGTTCAGGTGTTCCCCAGTTCTGTTGCTCAGGCATTTTGGAGCATTTTGAGAAGAATTATGAAGATAATAGCCATGGTCCATTAGGGGCCTGCCATGTACCAGATATGAGGTGAAGCCCTTTATACTTTATCTTATTCAGGTCTTACTACAATCCTGGGAGGAAGGCACTCTTATCTCCATTTTTATAGTTTAAAATTCAGAGTTTAGATGACTAACCCGGAGTCAGCTATTAAGTGACAGAGGCAAGATTCAACCCTAGGTCTGATTACTAAACCCGTGCTCATAACAGCAATGCACTTCTGTCTCCCAGCAAATGTTCCCTTGAATCAGGTGCGTGCATGTAGGAGTGAGCGGCAAGAGCTGAAGAGTTAGAATGCCATACCTTGCATTTAGATAACACTTAACGTCTCTCGGCATTACTTCATTTGACTATCCTATCACCCTCTGGATCACTGTTACTATCTCCAGTTTGAAGATTAGGAATCTAGGGCTCAAGAAGGTTACTTGCCCTCAGCTACACTGCAGTTGAGGGTCCTGGTCAGTTAGGTAGCTAGATGCCCTTGACCTATGGCCCATGCCTTCGGATCCGTGACACAAAGGTGATGAGAGGAGCAGAGGAGTAGGCACATGTGTTTTGCATACGTTAGGTACAAGGGATACGTTCTTTGTCTTTGGCCATACAGGTCAGCCTTGGCCTTGTTTCTTCTGCTGCTTTTCTTCCAGCTTTATAGTTGAGTGTTGCAGTCTCTCTCACCTGCAGACTCGCTCCTGGCCCAGTTCCCGAGCCAGCCCTGCCTGCAGCAGCAGGAGTACACCCTTCCCTCCAGTCTTCAGGGTGGTGGCCCTGGAGCCAGCTGACTTCGCGTCAGCAGCCCGGCCTCCAGGGCCTCAGGCGTACCTGGGCCAGTCTCCTTTCTGAGGCCTGATTTTTGCCTCTGGCTGTTGGCGGGTAGCCACTGGGCTTTACAGGCTTCTGGCCAGACCTGGCACACTTGCCTGACTTGGTTTCTCAGTGAATGAACCTGCCACACTTCACAACAGCATTTGGGGTCTGATCGAAGATTCAGGTCATCTGGGGCTTGGCACTGACCCGTTTTGGAACTCTGCCGTGCAGAGCACCACAGTTCTCTCCCACCTCTCTCCGGCAAACAGAGGAATTGGACTTGATCTTGGTACTGAAATCTGGCTTCACGTGCTTGGGGAACTTCTCTATACTAGTTCCTTCTGCCAGGGATTTCTGATTCGGTAGATGTCAGCCTCTTCATGCCCTGGGTGTCATGGTCCTACCGGTAAGTGGAGCCCTGAGGTCTGTTCCAGGCACTGCTCTCTTCTTTTTGCTTGTTGATGCCAATCTCAGCACTGTCCTTCAAGGGAGGTCAGTGCCCTAAACAGGATCCTTTCTCCTCGTGAGGGGAATGGCTCTCTGCTGTTGGTTAAAAAAATCAGACCATGCAGTCCATCATACCTCTTCCTCCGATTTGTCCTTTCCTCTTGCTTTTGCCCCCAGAACAACTCTCCCACCCTTTTCACCACAATGCCCACCTCAGGGGGGAGAAAGGGGCTAAGGCTGTGTCAGTCATAACTTTGCAAGCCATAGACCCTCCGTCAGATATGCATAGATGTTTTAAAATCAGTCCAAGAAGCAAGCTATTTTGCACCTTATTCTCACTTAAAAAGAAGAGGAGGAGGAAAGGTGTGTTAGAGCCCATCTTCACGGGATGCGGTATGAGGCCTCATGAGAAAGTAGCCTACCAGCTTTGTTAGCGCTCAGCCAGGGTGTGGGTGTACGTTACTGTGATGTGAGTGAGCCTGGGTTGGTAGCGTTCCAGGCCACTCAGATATAAAGTTGCTCTTGTTTTGTTTGTTGTTTGTTTTATTTTGGTTTTTCCTAAGGTGAGGACAGATTCATTACTCTTCTTCTTTTTAAAACTGATAACATTATGCAGCTAAGTAAATATTTATTTGGAATGAGGCTATGTGCTTAGCATCAAGGGTACAAAATGTATAAAATAATTTTTGCCCTAGAGATATGCAGAGACCTACAAAGAGATAATTTCTATGTAACTGGCTAACTGCAATGCTGAGGGAAGCCCAGGGGGCCCTAGAAAAGTGTTCTTCAAACTAGAGGTCATGATCCATTAGGGGGAGTCATGAAATCACTTTTATGGATTTCATTTATTTTTTTTTTTTTGGATTTCACTTATTTTTTTAAAATGAATGAACTAGAATAGAACAGAAGAGACTAGAATAGAATAGGAAGGAAAATAAAATATCTAGGTACATCATACTTCATAAGGTTACGTTTTATTTTGTGAAACTGTTGGGTGTGTGCGTGTGTGTGTGTGTGTGTGTGTGTGTGACAAGATGAATTTCTTACTGTGAGTTGGAAGTCAAAAAAAATTTGAGTCACTGCACTAAATACAGAGGAATGTCTCTTAGTCTCTGTAAGCTTCATGAAGGCAGGAACCAAGTCTTTTCTTTACTTTAATATATAATCTGGGGCACCTGGCTGGCTCAGTTGGAAGAGCATGCGACTCTTGATCTCAGGGTTGTGAATTCGAGCCCCATGTCAGGTGTAGAGATTACTTAAATATGTAAAAAAAACTTTATATATTAAGGTATTCTTTTTAAAAAAAAAAATATACATCGTGCTTAATAATAGCTGAGCACATAGCATATTTATTGAAGGAAGAAAGGAATAGAAGGAGGAGGAAGAAGGTGATTTCCTAAGGCAAGATTTTTTTTTCCTTTTTGTGCCTTTTAATACTGGCTGGAGATATAATTTATATACACTGCCTGAACTTCAGTGTTACAGTTTCAAGAGTTATGATAAATTCAAACACCCTTGTAACGTACATCTCTATCAAGATAGAAAATATTTCCATTGCCTCAAACGTTCCTCTCTTCTCTGCCCAGTCAGTCCCTCACCCCAAGGCAACCACTGTTCTGATTTCTTTCACCATAAATTAGTTTTGCCTGTTGTAGAATTGCACGAAGATCGGCTTTTACAGTACGTACTTTCCGTACCTGGCCTTTTTTGCCCAGCGTGATGTTCCTGAGTGTCACCCCTGCTAATGCACGTGTCAGTAGTTTCCTGGATGATCAAGGCAATAAAAATGGCCCAAAGGACACCTTGGCAACACACCAGCAGTTAGGGCAGGAGTGAGTAGGGAGCCTGGGTACCTTGGCGTTCAGATCTTGACAGGATCCAGAGCTTGCTTTAAGACAAGGGACAAGTCTTGTGCCAGTCTGTTGCCCTCTGTGTTACAGGCACCATGCTGCCTCCTTCCTTGTGGTGTGGAAGTGTCATGTGTGCTGAAGGCATTGAGGATAAGTGAAGAGAAGTTATTTTTGTCAATGCCAGTACATTGACACCAGAACTAGCCTTTGACTTTGTTTTATAATATAAGAAGATTTAAACTTGGACTGTAGAAACCCCCACGAGGCATCTGACATGCACCAGGGAAACCTTGACTTCAGGCCAAAAAGACACTCTGAGCTGACTTGAGGGAGTCTAAGAACTGTAGGCTCGTTGGAATGTGGCTTTCCTCCCCCGTACTCCTGTGGCTTTCCCAACCCAGGAGCAGATGGATGAATGAAGAACAGGGCATTGTCCTCATGCATAGCTGGGGCTTGTGAGGGCTACGCACATGGGTAGAGAGTCCGTGACACCATGAGCACCCAAGTTGGACATGAAGGAACGCAGCTTTCTTCATAGGAAATTTTATAAAGGGCATTTATTTTTCTCTTCTGTGTGAACTAGACGTGCATGTAATGAAACACCCATGTTTCTTTTCTAGGCCTTCTCTAGAGTCTCTGGGTGAGGACATGAACTAGTAAAGGGTTAACGAGCTGTCAACTCAAGTCCTCACACATCTGGATGGGCTATCATTAAATTCTTATAAAAATTTGATTTCCCCTGAGAGACTTTTCATCAAACATTTATATAACCCAGAAATGGCCAGGGGAGCTCGGCATGGCCACAGAACTCATCAGAAGCCACCGAAAGCATACTTTGTCCCCGTTGTGAGGAAAATAATGTGCTGCCTTTACTCACTGGGATTCTCCTGGGAACAGAGATGAAATATTCAAATCTCGTTTACCTAACCTTGCCAGAAATTGCTTCTTTGCTAAGGCCTCGGTTTCTGGCTGTTGTACGAGTGGAGATTTGTGGATAGCCAAGGCTCTGTAAAACCTATTGCGAGTCTCCCGGGTTGGCTGGAGGCACCGAGGAGCCAGAGGGCACATTGTGAGTCAGACCCCCACTCCCTGGCACAGAGAAGCTACAGAACGGTTATATAAATGAGGCAGCAGGCAGCCAGAGAAAGCTCCCTGCCTTCCATAGGCCATACAGAGTGAGCAAAACAAGGGGCTTCAGTGGCCATGTCTACCCATTTGACTTAGATCGATATTCAGCCTGAATGGATTATTTCCTGAGAGGCTAGAATCTGTATTCTGGGCAGAATTGGTCCATCCACTGATGTGTATTAAATGCCTACTGTGAGCAGGGCTTCTTGGTGAGGGATACAAAGAAGGAATGACACTGGCCAGGCGCTCTTTGAGGCTTGTCTTCTGGTTGGGGGTGATAGGAAATCACAAGTCTCAGAGTGAGGGAGTATGTTCTGTGTCACGTGAGGGCTGGTGTGGTGTGGTCCTGAGTAGAGGCCAAGGTCAATAGATGCCAAGGTTGCAGGGCTGGCTGGCTTCCCAGAGGTGGGGAATTTGATTTGGATTTTGAAGATGGGGTCCATTTCCAACAAGTGAGAGGAGTGGAAAATATGCTGGGAAAAGGGCAGAGGTCAGTGGATCGTGGTGATTGATGTGGAAGTGTCTGCATGGTGCCAGATGTGTGTAAATACATTGCCTGTTATCAGCCTCACGATAGCCGATGAGGCCGTTGTTGTCCCCACTGGAGGCTGAGAGAGGTTAAATTGCTTGCTCACAGTCGCACGGCTGATCTGAGGCCTGCTGTTCTCCCATACTCTGCCCCAAGCAGGAGCGTGTCCTTGGTTAGGGCAGAAGAGTCTGAGGAAGGGAGTAGAGGGAGATGATGTTGATGGTCAGACTGCAAGACAGATTAGAATTGGTTCCGGCTGGTGACCTTGCTTAACTTCACGGAGCCTCACTGTTCTAGTCCGGGAGATTAAGATGATACCAGCCTCACTGGGATGATTATGAGGAGTCAGATGTAGACTGTACATAAAGCATTTAGCATGCGTAAGCATCCTAACTAAAATAGCGGTATTTTTAAATCCCCAAACTGAGGAAGGTGGACTTCACGATAGAAAAGACTAAAAGCTTCTGTAGGTTCTTCAGCAGGGGAGTGGCATAACAAAAGCCAGCCTTGAAGACTGTGATGCAGACAGCACTGGTGTAGGATTAGGGTATGAATCAGGGTAGAGGTAGAGAGAATGGAGTCACCAAAAATACAAAGGTGATGAAGGGCGCCCCGCCTCCCCCTAATTCTCTTCTGCACTAAAAAGCTCCCCACTTGCTCAGCCCTGTGGGCCATGTTACTTCTGCTCACAGACGCGCAACCATCCAGCTCGTCATCGGCGTCTGCATAGAGCTAGTCAGGAAGGTTTCCAAGTTCAACGGCAGCCTGGCTAGACCAGCAGCATCTTTCAGAGGAGGAAGGGCCCCTGCACGTGAAGTCTTCCAATCAGCTGCTTTTGTCTTACTTCCATTTGCTCTTCCCTCCCAACTGAATGTAATGTCTTTCCATCCTCCGCCTCTAGTTAAGCTGTAACCGCTGTTCTCCTACTGTCTCCAGGCACCTGCCAGCGCCTGTTGGCACCGCCCCAGAGCCCAGCCCGACAGGCGCTCTATCGCTGAGCTTCTTGTCAGAGGCTGGGAGGAGGAGGCACAGCACGTGTCCTTTCTCCCCCGATCGTGGCTGCTCCGAATGTGAACACGATGCAGGGAAAGGCTGGGGGGCGTTAACTTGATGCCTGCCTGTGGAATGAAACAGCAGTCAGGCAGATGGTCTGACTTTAGCCATGGATTCTTCTCTGACGTTTCTTCTTGGGTTCTGGATCTCCAAGCTGCTTAAGCAATAGAGGGGATAATGGGTGGCCAAGGAATTTGGATCTCGGGGTCCTTTGGGAGGGATGGGGAATATTGTCATAGAGTTACAGAATGCCATTGCTTGAAGAGGGCCTTAGAGATTATAATTAGTCCCAAGTATTTTTAGACTTTCTCTCGAGCAGAATTCTTTCTTGATATCAAACCTTACAAAGAATCCCAATCTCTTGGGGGCCTGGGTGGCTCAGTCTGGTAAGTGTCTGCCTTTGGCTCAGGTCATGATCCGGGGTCCTGAGATGAGTCCCGAGTCAGGCTCCCTGCTCAGCGGGGAGTTGGCTTCTCCCTCTGCCCCTACCCCTTCGCTCATGCGCGCACGCACTCTCTCTCTCTCTCTCTCTCTCTCAAAAATAAATAAATAAAGTCTAAAAAAAAAGGATCCCAATCTATTAAGTAGATAAAAGAGCAGAGCTGGTTTGGTTAAACCAGAGTAGGAGGCTCCAAGTCCCACTGGTTGCGGCCCTTTTACCCCCTTTGCAAGGGCAGCCTGAGCGGTGGCGAAGAGCCTTACAGTTCTGATCTGCAGCTTGAAAACCGCCGACGTGGCCAAATCTGTTCATTTTACAGCCGAGGATGCAGGTTCAGGGGTGGGGACTGGCTGTTCGAAGGCTGTTTGACTTCCTGTCCAGTGCTTCTTTTTATACTATTACCTCTCTCATACCTTTTTTTTTTTTCAATTTTGCTTTAGAAAATCAGAATCCTTTACATGATCTGAATTTTCCCAGTAAGACTGACACTTAGAAATTTTTGGTCTTTTAAATGCTATTTCTGCTGGGCGGGAGTTTTAGTGCAGAAATCCGAGTCTGCTGCTAAGGCCTGTTCTAGAACATCGGGAGCTGGTGGGGGTGACGACCACAACAGGGTCTGCTCCCCATTCTCTTCTTCTCCCACTGGAGTTCAGTGTTGGTGTTAGCGAGCTGCTCTTGCAACACTTATGAGTTGTGAACCTTAAATGCTAAAATGGCCTGGCTTGGTTCGTGTGTAGTGACTTGACCACAGTGACCCTCAGGGAGTGGCAGGCTCTATTTTCATTGTTGAATTTTGTTATAATGGTATCCCCAGAGAAACCCGAAAGTGGAAGAGGATTCCCTTCAACCCTCAGCTCTTCTCTTGTTTACTGAATAGCCCTGTGCAGCATGTGACAATGTAATTTCCTTCTGTCCTGTTGAGTCCTCTTCCTTCCAGTCAGCCTGTAGTCCTCTGAGGTGTGTCTTCCATTGAATTGGGAGTGGAAACCAGAAATCTCACCTGGATCTTGGAAGTCAGAACCTCAGCCTTCTTCCAGCTGCATAGCCAGTCCTGTTGATATGGTCAGAGCTGCCCTGGGGGCCACCTCCCTTTCTGCCCAGCCTTGGGACTCTCTATGGTTTGCTCATGTGCCTTCTCCGTCCCACAGCAGTGTTGTGACTTAGGCTACCACGCTAGCCTGAACCGGGCGCTACGCACCTTCCTCTCCGCTGAGTTGAATCTGGAGCAGTCAAAGCACGAGGGTCTGGATGCCATCGAGAATGCTGTAGAGAACCTGGATGCCACCAGTGACAAGCAGCGCCTCATGGAGATGTACAACAATGTCTTCTGCCCACCTATGAAGTTTGAGTTCCAGCCGCACATGGGGGACATGGTGAGGCCCCTTCCCGTCACCGTACTCCCTAA
This sequence comes from Ursus arctos, assembly GCF_023065955.2. Taxonomy (NCBI): domain Eukaryota; kingdom Metazoa; phylum Chordata; class Mammalia; order Carnivora; family Ursidae; genus Ursus; species Ursus arctos. The sequence continues at coordinate 41,633,294 of NW_026622874.1, forward strand.
GGAGCTTGAGCTCACTTGTGTCTGGATTCACCGCCCTAAGGCCACATTATTCTGGGGAGAGCAAGGCCTGGGGCTGGCTTCCTGTAAGGCGGGTGAGGAGCATCCACTCACTGGGCAAGCAAATAGCGACTGAGCAGCAGATAGTGACTGAGCACCTGCTGGGCTTGACCATAGATATTGGGGATTAGGGCCCTCGGGGAGCTTCCAGTCTGGTGAGTTGAGAGAGGGTTGGAAATATGCATAGGGAGGGGCACCCAGAGGGTCCAGCAGGATCAGAAGAGGTGAAAGACAGCAGGTGTATAAAAACTAACAGTTCAGTATGGTAAGAGGGAAAGATTTGGAGGAGGCCTCCAAATAGTGAGTCTGGAAGAAGAGCTGAGATGCGGCCAGATACCCAAGGCTTTTGATGGGGAGGGAGGGCTAAGATGGGCAATAATGATGTGATCTTTTGTCACTTGGCAGAGATCTAAAGGATCTTATTCTCTTGAGATTAGAAGATTGCAATAAAAGAGGTAGCTTTGCCTGGGTATTGAACAAAAAAGAATGGATAAGACAGACAAGATAGGAGTTAAGGTGTCCTCCCAGAGGCCTGATGCTATCTGCCCAGGCTGGGGAACAGGAACATGGGGACCCTGTTTTGAACTTTTTACCTCTAAGACTAAAACAAGAAGGGCCTAAACAAAGTGAGAGGAATGAAAAGCTCTTTGGTTTTCATTACTCTGAATCTTTTGGTTTCACTTGGAACCTTATCCCTGTCGGTAGGAGCTACCCTTTAACCTCAGGGCTAAATCGGAAGAAGGCTGTATAGGCTTACATAATAGAAATAGATGGGGCTTCAGGCGTGTTGGATTTAGGAGTGGGAATTTATCAAGACTCAGATTTTTGTTGTTGTTGTTGTTGTTTTGTTTCTCTCTCTCTGCTTCACATCTTGTATCTTGGCTCTTTTCTCAAGCAGGCTCTCATCCCATGAGGGCAAAGTGACTATATTTCCAGCCTAAACTTCTTGTAGGTCCAAATCCAGTAGAAGGAGTATCAGCTTCTCTCCTAGAAGCCCCCACAAACTTCTCATTGCATCTTCTTCATTCTGGTTGGCTGATGTGTTTATCTCTGAGCCAATAATTGTGGCTAGGTGACTGCAGTTAGCTGATTGGCTTATGCCCAAGTCACATGGTCCACCCCGGAGTTGGGGAGAGCCTCATCCAAAATACATGACCTGAGTTGGGGTGGGGGGAGGTTCCCCCACAGGATAGTAGACCAAAGTTGCCAGGAGAAGGAGGAAGGGATGCTAGGTGACTGAAGAACAACCATGTCCTCTCAACAAGGGAATGGTGTTTCCAATAGGATTAGTATCCAGATGCTTTTCAGAAAACCCTGCTCCAGAATGCCAGCTGTTGCCGTGTAACTGGGGGATTCGCTGTCATCGATAGTCCGCAGTGGAGAATGGGACGTTTCTATCCTAAAGACAAAAATGTGGAGATGATTTCTTTCCTCTCCTCAGGGAAAACCAAACCATGTACAGTCTGTTTCCATTTCTGTGACTTAGGAAATGTCAGCGTCTGAACAGATGGGGAAGTGAAATGGCAGTGTGTGCAGTCAGAGTAGGGGGGAGGGGTATCACCGAGCCCCAGGAAGCCCCGTTCCTCACCTGCCCTGGCTTCTGGTCCAACTTGTCTTCCAGTCTCCGTCTCCAGCTGCCACTGACATTCCTTCCCGAGAATCAGTGGAACTTGGGGACCAGCTGAGTGGAGTGATACATTTTCTGGTGTTGACTGAGTTGTGCCTTCGGAGCCAAACAGCTTGTCTACATAAAGGGAGAATCCAAATGCTGGGTGCTCGGGCCCCTCGTAGCCCTGTCAGTGTCTTAGTTTCATACTGCAGAGCACAGCTGGAATACATTACCTTGCACCCCGGTAGAGGATCTCTGCCAAAGCATGCATCAGCAGCCCTGCTGCTTCTTAAAGGCACAGGCACGGAGGTCATTTTCCCTCCGTGAGTCCTCCCTGTTAGGTCTGGGTCACTTTAAAATCAATAGTTCACTCTTCTGCCTAGGCCCTCCCTTTGTGTGGTACAGCTGATCAGTGGCTGAACTAGGCAGGGGCCAGGGTCAGCCCTAGATCTTGCAAAGCTTCTACAGTCCAGCCTAGCCTTCCTAGGAGTAGAAAATAAACAGAGATGAGAAGGCGAGTTTTTCTTGGTCCCCGCAGCCAGTCTATCCACACCAGTGTGGGCTGTCTGTAGACTGTGGAGGCAACAAGAGGGAGCTGCCTGGAAGTCCTTGAACTAAGGCCAAGGTTCGGGTGGCATTTTGACCGGAAGCCCTGAAATTGGCCAAGGCCCCACACTGACTGGTGTTCTGGGGCGCTCAGCACATGAGTTGATGCCAAGCACTCTCAGATGTACTAGGAGGAGGTGCTTGGCTGTACCCTTGGTGCCCCCAGAGGCTTGTGGGGCTCTGGATGCCTGACTAGTGACATCAGGCAGCCAGAGAGTTTCACTCTTGGCTCTAACCCATCCTGGCCACTGAGCTTTCTCCATTGTGTCTGCTTATCCAAGAGCCAGAGTGAAGTCAGCTCTCTTCAGATCTGAGAGCTGGCTCAGGCCAGCCCCTCAGCTGGGGGAGGAGGTCAAGTCAGTTGGGAGCTTAAAAGCCAATGGAGGAAAAGGTCAAGTCCCAGCCCCCTCCATTTGAAGAGAGGTTTTGTCTTCCAAGCAAGAGAATGGTCTGTGGGCATGTGAATGTGCCCACTCATTGCTGAGGAAGAAGGAGGCCAGTTCTATCCAGATGTCTCTCTGCAGACAAGAGGCTAGGGGACACATGGTGGCAAGGTGACAAGAGCTGCCTCCACGTGGGTCCTGCCTCCTAATCTGCCAGCCTTCTGTTCCTCATCTGTCATCCTGGGGGACTGTGTGTGACCTCGTGCCCATGCAGTAGCCATGCCCCCATCGGGAGACTGTAGCCCAGCCATTTTTTCACAGAGGGAAAAGCTTACTGACAGTGGTCCTTAGGGGAAGAGCAGACTTCTTTCCCACACAGATCTGGTGCAAACCTGGAGCAAAAGGATGGCTCTTTGAAAGTGCCAAGTTCCACCAGATTCTGTGCCCTCTGGGGCCCTCTAGCACAGCCTGTGGACTTGTTCCTGGCTTTACACTTTCTCTCGTTGAGTCAGAGCTCTCATGCATGGCCCAGATTTATAAACACATGCTGGCTGCCAGCAGCGACAAGCTAGCCTCCTGACCCACTTCTCTCCTGCTTTCACTCTGGTGCACGAAGGGGAATGAAGGAGGGGCCGGAGAGGTGGCCACTCGGACTTCTAGCAGGAAATCCTCACTGCCAAAGCATTGTGTATGTGGAACTGGGGCTGCCCAGGGCACCCTTCTCTGGCCTACGGCTGACTTCCACGGAGCTGCAGAGCTTGCCAGGCACGAGCTGGAGATGGCCCCCACGTGGAGGGACCTGGTCTTTCCCAACAGGTCCCACCTCTCATTCCCCCTTGTGCTGTTTGGTCCTGGAAGAGGTTCACATACTTTGCTTTTGGATTTTTGTTTTCACATAGAAACTGAGGCTTACAGCTTGAACATGAGTACTTTTATTAGTAGTAATGGGACTCTGGAACCGCCAGAAGAACTGTTGTCCTCTTCCTGATCTGGTGTTGCTTTCTGTTGGCAGGCTTCCCAGCTCTGTGCCCAGCAGCCTGTCCAGAGTGAGCTGGTACAGCGATGCCAGCAACTGCAGTCTCGCCTATCCACTCTGAAGATTGAGAACGAAGAGGTGAGTTTCCAAGGAGACTTGGAGCCACCCCCCGAGTTTCCCTGTTGAACCTTTCTTGCTGCCCATCTGGGAGCAGGTGGAAGGAGCATGCAAAGAATGTCCGGGCTGCCGCAAACGTTTCCTAGCCAAATGTAGCCTTGGATTTTCCCCCTCTGCTACATCCTGCCCTTGAACTCCAGGAAGTTGCTCTTGCATTGCCAAAGGTTGAGCTCTATTTTGAGCTTTTGCAAAATGCTTTTTTTTCCCCGCTCTACACATTTAATCAAAATGGCACTTGGCAGCTGTGTGAACAATATTGTGTCTCTGAAACCACCCCCTCGTGCCTGACTTTTTCCAGCATTTTCAAACAAACAGAGGCCTTTGACTTTGACACTTAAAACATCTCCATCCTCTTAGAATAGGGAGACTTTCTTCTGGGCCCAGCATCCTTGCGTTCAGCTACTAGCTCAAAAGGGCAGCGTGATGAACTATCCAGCTTCTTTCTTTTGTGCTCCTGTGACTTCTTACCTGGCATCTCAGTCGGTCTTACTTTTTCCAGGAAGATCAGGAAAGACTAGGGGTGGGTCTCTTCATTTGCAGATGGGAAAACAAGTCCACTGATTTGTTGAAGGTCATGAAACAGAGCACGGGGCATGGCAGGACCAGGCCCATCTCACATTTTAACTAGCTCTTTACGTCACGAGGTTGGTTTGGATTTGTTTTATTCTCTCCATTAGCACTTCCATGATAGCCCAGAGCTTATATTAAACTTAAAAAGTCAACATTAAGTAAAAGACCTGGGTCAAATACATAGCGTGAAGAGTGGGGTGGTTTTTAGGTCCTATCTGGAGAGAAGAGCACTGTAAAACAGAGTCCGTGTGATGGCAGTCACTCCCTCAGCACCATCCGATGGGAAGCCAAGCTGCGCCTTCTGACAGCAGCCCCCGTTCCCCTCCAGCCACTCCTCTCCCACTCCTCCCAGCTTCTCCATTCCCTGCCCCTCTGCAGCCTGCCCCTCACGTGTTATGTTGGCCGTTGTCATGGCAGGTCAAGAAGACGATGGAAGCCACTCTGCAGACCATCCAGGACATCGTGACTGTGGAGGATTTTGATGTGTCCGACTGCTTCCAGTACAGCAACTCTATGGAGTCCGTCAAGTCCACGGTCTCAGAAACTTTCATGAGCAAGCCCAGCATCGCTAAGAGGAGGGCCAACCAGCAAGAAACCGAGCAGTTCTACTTCACGGTGAGGGGGCTTGATGGCTCTGGGGGAGCACCCGCAGCCCACAGGGAGACTGAGAACCCGGAGTCCTTGTCAAGTGTTAGAAGGGCAGTCTTTGAATATCTTGATTTGGGTCTGGGCATATTCGGAGACCGTTCCTCAGCTTAAATTAAGACACAGTTATCTCTAAGTTGTATGTGTCTAACAAGGACCCCCAAGAGGAAGGTGCTCCCAAGTACACTGCCAGGAAGATTTCTCTTTCTTTTTTTTCCTTCCCCCAGAAGACTTTTTAAGAATTTTTTTAACCAGCTAGTAGGCTTCAGTTGGAAAGTTTCGTTCTCAGCCATAGGGGGTCACGAAAGGAGATCTTTATTTCTTAGTTCTTGGGAACTACATCCAAATATTCTGGCTAACACATATCTTATTTCTAAAGTTGATATTCTCTTCTAGGTGATGCGATGACATTATTTTATGATTATTGCTGATGGGAAATTTTCTTTCATAATTATGACTAAAATTCAAAAGGACAGGTGATGTGGGGTATCGTTGGTTTGCAGAGAATTCCAAAACACTGTATTTTCTTATCCGTGTATCTCCCACTCTTCCGTTAGACAAATGGACCCGATGTTTTTCAAGTTGTGTTAACAGTCCTTCAGAAGGTTGCTGGCTGGTCTTTGGTGCTGCTTTTTAATAATTAAGTTATTTTGAGCTTGCCAAGTAGGATTCATTGCCTGGACTAAAATTTATTTTCTCATCTTCTGACAACCAAGAAAGGAGAAATTAAATTTGCAGATGTGAGATGAAATATAGCTAGTGAAAATGCATACTGATTCTGAATGAGAGGGATTAACTTGTTTTTCTGTCAAGAAACACAGTCTGTATGCAGTAAATTGAATTTTTCCTCCAACTGGAACGATTTGTTTAATTCTTCTTTGAACACTGCCCTTTCTCCATTAACAACACTAGTGATTTGCTATCTTTTCTAAAAATAGAAATCTGTTTTTTTACTTAAACTAAGAATTCTTCAGATTTTTTTTTTAACCCTGGAGGAGACTGTTGAAAAAGAGTGATTTAACAGCATTATTCTTTTAAAATAACCTTTTTCTTGTTAAACGAAGCAAAACATGTGTATGATATAAATTTAGAAACAAAAAGGAAGAAAATAAGAATCATCTATAGTCGCACTACCTTGAGATAAGAGTGTTAGGCTGTATTCCCTTCCTGTGTTTTTTTCTCTGCACACACAAACATCTATGTGAATATGTACTTAAAATGTATTACAAAAAGTGGGATATTGGCTGTGCGTATTGTTTTTTAATCTGCTTTCATTTAACAAGTGATTAATATTTTTCCAATTCATTTCATCATAACATTGTTTAAATATATTTACGAGTGAAATACTAAAATCTACACAGAGAAATAATGGAATGGTATTTTGGCTCATTCATCCTTTTTTGTAAAATATTTAGCACACTGCCTGGTTTGTAGTTAGTGCTCAGTAAGGGCTGAAAAATTATTATCACCATTGTCATTATTAACTTAGTCATTAATCAGTACTGAATTACTCACCGATAACTTATCAAGGATCTTCTATGTGCCAGACACCGTGCTAACACTGGGATACCACAGGTGCAGAGTGAAGACGGGAGTGATGGGATTAGGCATCCGAAGGGAGAACTTCCATTTTCACTTCAGATGTTTCTAAACAGTTACAATAGGTTGATTTTTGCAATAAAAAAAATAAGTATACAAAATTTTCAGTGCACAGATGCGTACATGCATAAATGATAGCCAGGATGGGTGGAGTTGGCGAAATATCACATACAAAGTAACTTTTGTGCTTGACCTTGAGGAATGAGTGAACCAGGCAGCGAATCAAGCAGAGAATGGCATTCCTTGAGGAGAGAGCCGTCTGTGCAAAGCATAAAGTCATGCGAAGCCCAGGCTAGACAGAACGAGAACTTCTTGTCTATCATGAGGGCTGTCTCGCCATCCCAAGCTTTCTTATCTCGGGAGGTTGTTGAACACTCTCGAGGCTTTTAATAATAGGATTGTTTGGCTGGTCTGTCTGCACTGCTTAGATATAACACTGCTTAATGTCCCAATCTCATTACATTGCAGAAGATTTCCATTTTTTTATTAAATAAGAAATTTTGGCATAAAAATCTGTATTTAAGACTGTCAGAATTACTTTTTGGCTTTCAATGAAGCAATGACATGTGTATTCAAAGTTGACCTTTAGTAAGAGCAGGGATGACCATATTCAAACCAGTGACCTCTCAAATCCTGCCCACCCTTCACCTCTAGCCCACTTCCTGGCTTTTGTGGCCAGAGCGCTACTTAGCAAAATTGTGTGCAAATTTCTATGGCTAACAGGAATGTTTTTTGTCTGGGCTTCTGTAGTAATGGATGTGTAAGAAAGTTCATCATTTTCATGACTGGTGCTGGGAATGCATCAAATAATTCATTTTATGATAAAAGGGCTTTTCGGGGGGTTGATGAAATGGACATTTTTAAAAAGGGGGGTGTGCATATTAGCCCGACTGCCTGTGCTTACCAAACCATTCGAAGCCCGCAGAACTGCAGATGTGCTTTTCCTAGTCTGTTGCCTCCACAGATGTTGCCCCTGGTTTTTTCTGTGTCCTTCAAAAACATCAGAGTAGCGTATCCTAGAAGCTCCCTTCTCTTGGAAAGTTGGGAAGAGGTCCCTTACCGTGGCTTTGACTTGTATGTAGTGTGCCTAGCAACCCAGAGGACTGCTAGAAAGCTGTCTAGCCATTCTCAGCTGTCATCAGATTGATCTGCCCAGATGACATAGATTGGAAATTTGAAGCATGTCCTATAAAGGTCAGTCATTTGCAGGAGTCCCAAGAAAATAAGCACGGAATTTAAAAGCTTACAATGATTTTTAGAAATCATCTAACCAACCTTCTTATTTGAAAGATGAAAAAAACCCCCAAAACCCCCAAATCCAGAGAAGTTGGGTAGCTGTTCCAAGGGACTCAGCAAGAGCTGAAACTAGAACTCTGGGAGGCGCCTGGGTGGCTCAATCAGTTTAAGCATCCGACTCCTGATTTCGGCTCGGGTCATCATCTCGGTCATGAGATCGAGCCCCTTGACAAGCTCCGTGCTGGCTGTGGAGCCTCCTTATGATTCTGTCTCTCCGTCTGCGCCACTGGCTGCCTTACCCCACTCCGGCTCACACATGTTCTCTAAAGAGGTAAATAAATAAAACTAAAACTCTGGTCACCTGGTCTCAGGCCATTGGCTTCTTTCTCTACTCCCTGCTGAAGAAGCTGAGGGGAAGGAAAGGCTCAGAAACAGCTCGGTGGCTTTCTCCTCTCTTTTGCCCTAAATATTTCCTGATCTCCTGGGATTTGCATCACTCATCTTTCACAACACAGAATCCAGCAGTGTCTACTTTTTATCCCATTGCTTTTTTTTTACTGTGATTATTTAAAAAAATACATAATTTGTTGTTGTTGTTGTTTTTTGAAAAGATGCAAAAATTTCAAAAGAGCATACAGAACAAGTCACGCCTCCCCCCTTCTCTGACCCTCACTTCCTCTCCCCTCTGCCAGGGATGGAAACCAGTTTCTTCTGTGTTCTTCCAGAGACATTCTATGCATAGACAACCACTGACTTATCCTTTAATGTGATAGAATTCCATTAGAAATAAAATGAAATCAAATAAAGAGAAGTATAGATCGAAGTAGACCCCTCATACTGTTCTTCACTTTGCTTTTTTCACTTAATTTTTTTCATATTCCCCCAAAGAGATCTGCCTCCTTTTTGAATCGCTACACAGAATTCCATTGTATGAATGGGTGTACCATCATTTATTTAACCAATCCCAGCTCGTGGGAAGTAATGCTCCCTGTTTAGCCAAAGACTGTCAAAGCCTTATAAGGCTGGCATTTCTCCTAAGTATTTCCCTGTATGGGGGTTGGAGTATGGGGTTCTTATGAGGGGATGAAGTGAAGGAGTTAAAGCTCATGGCTGATAGAATAAACAAAGATAAACTGCCTGAATCCTTGGGCACAGAATTGGTAAAAACATAGGAGAGAAGAAGGCACCTTGGTCATTGGGGCAGTGCCATAGACCCCTAGATTTGGGATGGTCCAAGATCTTTTTTTATCTTTTTTTTTTTTTTTTAAGATTTTATTTATTTATTTCACAGAGAGAGAGACAGCCAGAGAGAGAGGGAACACAAGCAGGGGGAGTGGGAGAGGAAGAAGCAGGCTCTTAGCGGAGGAGCCTGATGTGGGGCTCGATCCCAGAACGCTGGGATCACGCCCTGAGCCGAAGGCAGACGCTTAATGACTGTGCCACCCAGGCGCCCCAAGATCTTTTTTTATCTTGGTCTTCTCCTACAGGCACTCAGGAAACATGCGTGAAGTGGGTCCTACTGAACCCCTACCCTTTCAGCTAAAGTGGGGGAGGCGCTGCTGTTCACAGGTCTGCCCTGTTACATATTCTGTCTGGCAGCCAGTTCCTGCTTTACAAACTGATGAAGAGGAGAGAAAGGTCAGAGTGCCTGGATGGTGGGGAAGCAACCACCCCCTAATGACATTCGTGTGCATGGGGCTGGCTAGACACGGCTCCCTCCTCCCACCTGCCGCACCCATTTGTAGCAGTGGACATTTACAGCCTTCAGTTCACACAGATTAAATTCAAGGTGTAGGGGTACCTGGGTGGCTCAGTCGGTCAAGCGTCTGTGTTCGGCTCAGGTCATGATCCCGGGGTCCTGGGATCGAGCCCTGCATCGGGCTCCTTGCTCAGCAAGGAGTCTGCTTCTCTGTCTCCTCCCTGCTCGTGCTCACTCTCTCTTTCTCTCTCAAATAAATAAATAAATAAATAATATTTTAAAAAATCCAAGGCATAAACAAGGTCCATGAGTTTTATACTGCCATGGTAATAAAGGGAAGAGGTATTTTAAATTAAATTGGAAAAGCATTCTTATTGCCTCTTACTTTTTTTTTTTTTTTCTAAAGGCCAGAAACCTGTTTTGATTCAGCTATCTTAGATATTAGTACAAAGCAAAGAAGTTTAGGGAAGTTTTGTTTTTAGGTTATCTGAGTGGGTGATTCGCATACAAGGAATACTCTTGACTGCCTGCTGGTTGGCTAGACTGCATGCTGTAGTCATGCTCATGCTTGTTATCCTGTTTCAACTGCTGACAACCTTGGGAAAAAAGATATTATTATCCCTGTTTTTCAGAGCGGGGGTAAGTGACTTGCCCAAGGTAAGCAGTAGGACTACAATATCTCAACTAAGATTCTCTCATTTTGCTGCAACAGAAATGTCTGTCAGGGAGGAAAGGCCCTGAGAGAAAAACTGTTACAATAATACTTTTCAATAAATAAAATTCATCGCCAACAGTTAATAACCAGTGAATTATTAAGAAATAAATTAATGAGATCATAAAAACTGAATTGAAGGCTTACAGTGGCAAACAAAACAAAACCACCCCATAGACTCTTTGCCTCCCTTCCTACTTTTTGAAGAAATTCTCGGTTTTTATAATATTGAGTGTAAAATGTGGAGGTGGGGGCGGCTCTGGTCAGACTGATCATTAGGAGCTCGGTTTTATTTTGGTGACCTAGAATAGAGCCCTGTCCTTTCTCTTCTCCCCTGATGACAACTCAAGCTTAGTGACTTTACTTTTGGATGTTTGGGAGGGGAGCAAGGTGCAGGGAAAGGAGTGAAAGAAATGAATTACCATACAGAACATGCTTTAAATGAGGAAAGTGACCCTTATTGACCAAGGAAGGGATTTGGAGATAACACATAAACAGTTCTTCTCATGGCCTGCTGGTCTCCAGAAGTCATCAGAAAGCCACTTATGCCTTTCTTGCCTTCAGCTGCCTTGGCTCCTTTCTCTGTGTCCAGTCAGCAGCCGAAGTCTTCTGCCAGTAAAGGCCAAGTTGTTTCTCCCAGCTTCTGTCTCATACAGACCAGGGCTGACTAACGGGGTGGGAGAGGGAGGTGACAACGTGCCTGTAAACTCTGGGATGGCTTCCCCCCCACCTTACCTCGATGGAAAATTTCCAACCATTGTTTCCACTATTAGGGATGCAGGTCAACCTCGACGTAGTTTTTGATCCTTCAGGATTTCATGAAACCTGAAAAGGCGATCCATCATTCATCTTTATCAGATTGTTATTTATTTTAATGGTTCACCAAGTGACAGCCAGAGTTAACTCACGAACTGTGACATGAAAGAAAAAGTGATTTCCGGAATCACAAGTAGAAACATGAGTGAGAGGAAGGAATTTGCATCCATATCCTTTGAGAATTTTGGCTGTTTTCTAAGCAGTCTGGTCTTGTCTTAAGGTTTACAGTTTCTTGGTGAGTCTTTTTTTTCCTCTTTAGGAAACCTTTAGAGTCTCCTGGGATAACCTTACGAAGAGGGGCCTCTGAGGGTTCAGATATTAGCTGTAGATGTTTCCTGCAGGTTTTTCACCTCTGGGCCCTGCAGTGCTGTTCCCAGCCCCACAATTAGGCATTGGTTGGGGATGAGGATATCACCCAGGGAAGACTGACAGCAGGTGAGCGGGCAGCTGGAGCAGATAGAAAGGGGAAGGTGACAAGGGAGCCTGTTTTCATGCAGATGTTCTCGGGCAGAGTCACAAAGGAGCAGAGGGAACAGGTCAGAAGTTAAAGCAACAGAAATGATTTGGTATAGGGTTTGTTTTTGTTTGCTTTAGACTTTAATTTAGAGAGTAGAGGTACACTTGCGGGCTTGGGTTGTGACTGCTGAAGAAGGTTCTATCAGAGGAGAGTGAGGCTGTTCATTTCTTTACTCATTCTTCAAGCATTTATTGTCCACTGTCTGCTGGGCACGGTACTAGGCATCAGGGATGCAACGAATAATGACTCTGACCCTAGGGAAGAGGCAGTCTGGGGAGAAAGACACATGACTCCAAAGCCCTCTCCCCGGGCCGTGTGAAATTTGCAGAGGTACGCGCAGGGGCATCCGGGTGAGCATGGGAAGGCCAGGATGTACATCCCAGAGAAAGCAGGTTTTTTCCTTTGTTTTTGTATGAGAGAGAGAGAGAAGAAATACACACTCTTGGTTAAAAGTTTACACTGTACAGAAAGGTACAGATTAAAAGTAACGCACATTTTTTCACCCTTTTTTTCCTGCCTTCATCCTAAGTGATAATAGCCATAAAATTGGAGGCTTGATGTATGATTATACTTTTTGCTTAATACATTGAAGGAAGGACAGAAGTATTACAGTTTTAAATGTTTTATCCACTTCCCCCCCTCCACTATATCATGTATCACCAGTGAGTCACAGGTCATACTCAGGGAAACTACTGCCAATTTGCCTCTGAGTTTAGATGTGGGCAGATGACCCCCGACCCCGCAGATGAGCCATGGCAGCGGGAGACAACCCAGGCGAATGGTCCCCCGTGAAGGGCTGCGGGGTAGCATAGAAAGACACCGTGTTAAGGCTGCAAAGGCCTGGCACTCCAGCCCCTGTCTCCCAAGATCGTCTCCTCGTCTATAACAAGCAACCAGCGATGTCTTCCCGAATGTGCTCTGCACAGTTACTGTGCGAGTCGCGTGGGAGAATATGTGCAAAGGGGCTCTGAAAACTCTTGAATTGCTCCGCAGATACTCAGAATTAATACTCTGAAGTTTTGTTCTGTTTCTCCTTCCGCTGTGCACCCTAATGGATGGAGCGTGCCATCCTGATGGTTGAGCGCACACACTAAATTGTCGAACTCCCTGTGTCTGGATGCCGACTCCACCGCTCACTCGCTGTTTGACCTGCAGCAACCTGTTTAATCTCTCCAAATCTTGGCGCCCTCCTCCGTAAAATGAGGACAGTGATAGTCAGAGTTCGTAGGGTGGTTTTGAAGATTTGATTAATTGTCTGGGGAAATCGAGTCACTCCCTGGGCAGACAAGGGTTGGGAGCGGTCGGGTCGGAAAATGCAGCACAGTGATCGCATTTTGCCTGGTAGAACAGATGGGAGCGCATTTCCATAACCTTGTCTTGTGCCGAGACCTGCCATTGTGTATACGTGCAGGTGGGGGGCGGCAGCCGCTCTCCTTGAAAGCTCAGAAACCCCAAACTCTCTGCGAAGACTGAGTACAGAAGAGAGGAGGGAGCGGATGAAGAGCCGGCTCAGCCCAGGATGCTGTGCGTGCTTGGTGGCAGCTGAGGCAGGGGCTGCGTCTGCCATTGGCATCGCTCCTGAAGTGCTGGGATGTACCCTGGGAGGGGCCAGGGTGCGGCTGGGTGTCAGCGGCAAGAGTGTGTCCTCACACCAAGGGACTCTGGGCTCAGTGAGTCCGTCCGCTCCACCCCCGCCCCCCATTCTTCTTCAGGGAAACTGAGAGTTGGATGAGGGGCTCTGAGAGTAGGTCTCGTACATTCGCCAATGTGGAGCTAGCTCCCAGGAGAACACAGCTCAGGCTGCTCATCCCCCCTGGAAATCAGCAGCTGTCCTGATGCTCAGGGCCGGCACCTAGTAGCAATTGGGTCAGAAACCAAATGCCCTCTTATAAGAAGTGAATTGTACAGCTGAGCATCTGTGATTTTCTTTTTCTTCTTCTGCTGCTTCTTCAGGAGTCTGATTGTTCTTTCTCTTCCTCCCTTCCAGAAAATGAAGGAGTACCTGGAAGGCAGGAACCTCATCACCAAGCTACAAGCCAAGCACGACCTTCTCCAGAAAACCCTGGGAGAAAGTGAGTGTGGGAATTCTGGTGGAGCCTTGGCCGCGAGGGGAAGGCCAAGCCCCGAGCTACGTGGCTGAGCCTCCGTCCTGAGCCCCATGGGCCTGATCTTGTTGTATGAATGCATTTTTTTTCCTGGCCTTTTTGATGTGAAGTGCACCGCCCCAAATGACTGCTTGAGTAATGGGAGGAGGCCAATGCTTAGTGGAGCACTAATGGGCATCATCTCTTTGTTTAAATGGAGCATGCCTGCTCTCCACCCTGTCCCCCTTCTTTGCCACCACTGGGGTAAAGAGCCGATGAGTCCCTTACCCTCCAGACACTGTGTTAAAACTCTCAGCTCCTCTGTAGTGGGACTGCGGTGGCAGCCAGCAGGCCGGGCCAGTGGGCTGAGATAGCAGCGGCTCTGAGGAGAGGAGAGGCTTCTCAAAGGCGGGACTGACCCACAGTCTGCTGCTTCCCATAGCGTCAGGTTAGAGCATCGCTGTCCTTCTGCTTTGGGGGGGTCCTGACGCTCAGGGCAGCCCTCTCTGCCGTGGCCACGCTGAGGCCATGGTACTGAATGGCCTGTCTCGTCCATGAATCAAGGATGATTTTAACCAGACCCTGGCAAGTAGCAAAGCAGAGAACTGGACTGGCACTCTGGACTTTCTCTCCTCAGCTGTCAAACAGAAGGCGAAGGTTGAAAGAGAAGCTTCCCTGGGGTTTTGGGCACCCTGCCCGGGTCCTGCCTAGCTCTCAGCATCCTCTGATTAATGGGATTCCCAGTTTGGGGATGCCTCTGAATGCCCGGCCCCTCCCCCGCCCTGCTCACCTCTTCACGCCAAGTTGGGGCCAGGAGGCTACAGGCAGTATATGGTAACATCGGTGAAAGGCAGACCTGTGGAGAAGGCTCACATTTTAAAACAAATTCTTGAGCACTCTTCAGACAAACTGCAGAGTGTAGAAAAGCATCAGGTACTCATTGGCTCATTGGTGTCAGGAATGAGAGCCACACTTTTCCTCCCAGGGCTTCCCATGCGCTCATCCCGTCCCATCCTCCTCCTGCGCTGAACGGTTCCCCCAGATGCTGAATTCTTTTTATCTCTGATATCTTTGATCTTGTGATTATAAAGGCATTTTCTTTTATGTGAAGAATGCCTGTTAGGTAACTTCTGTTCTCTTTCCTCCCCGCCACCCAAGGGACTCAGGCTGAACAGGTTTGGGCATTGAGAGCCCAGCTTTGCTTATAGAAAATCTTTACTCTTGGGTTATCAGATTGCTTCATAGGGAATCAGAGGAAAGAAAGCCCAGAACTATTTGAAGCAAGTTATAACCATGCTTTTTTTTTTTTTTTTTTTTTTTTTTTTTTTGCTAAAATAATCTAAGCATAGCCCATAAGTGAGATGGGGAGCAGGGCCTTGGGAGTGTGTGTGTGTGTGTGTGTGTGTGTGTGAATGTGAATGGGTTTGCACACAAGCAAACGTGCACCAGATTTGCTCCCGTGGAGGGGCAAAGGTCGTGACCATTCGTTAGCGCTGCAAATTGCCTTCATCTGAAGATAAGTTCTAACAATAAGAAATAGCTGCAGATCTTCCATGTGCAAGTCGTCATGTCCCTGCCTTCTGAATGCGTTTGTCACTGTAATGCAAGAGCCCCTTATTCTTGCCGCAGAGGGATAATTGATATGTATGAATATTCTAGAATGGAAATGGGACAGATGTTGAAAATAATGGCTCAGAATAATATTTTTGCAGATGAAAGCTGAGCCTTTCGTAATGAGAGGCTGTTAGGGGAGGGGAGGGTGTTGCTCAGGATGAGCTGAAGTGTAATCAACAATTAGCAACCTTTAAAGGCAAGAAAAAGCCCTGCCCTCCCCTGGTCCTTGGAGTGGTTTTCCAGGAGCATGGACGAGGCCTGCGGGGGATGATCTCGTCCCCAGCTCGGTACGTGCTCGCCTTGTCCCTGGTTTATTTTATATAGACCACGCTTGGTTAACCTCAGATCCAAAGAGAACGAATAGATCACATAATAGCCCGGGTACACATGTGGATGTATTATTCAAAAACATAAGAATACTTAAGATTTTCATTTTTTAAAGCTGGCTGTGACCCATTGAACTTAATATTAGGGCCTGCTATTGGATTGAGAACCACAGTTTGATAGCAATTAAATCTCATTTGTCCCTTGTCACCCCAGCCCAATCTAAGAGAATTTCATATGAATCTAAATCTAGAACGTCTTTATCTTCTCCCTCCTCCCTGCAAACAATTCTTCCTTCCTTCTTCCCTTGCCGCCCTCACCGTGTGTGTATATCTGTGTGTGTGTGTGTGTGTGCATGTGTGTGTGTATGTTTTCATTACTCTGGAGCAAACGAGCTCGTCCCTCCCTCCCTCCCTCCCTCACCACACACACACACCCACATACACAGAAGAGAAGCTGGATTTCACCTCTAGGAAGGCTTCTAGTAATTTGTTCTCTAAAGCATGATCCCCCTTGCTACTGTTCCCCTCTAGCTGCCCCTGTTTTCCCTTTGATAAGCAGGGTCGGCACACCTAAGCTTTAGGGACACATACACAGCCCTGGGAACAAGCATTAGGAACAGCACTTGCCCTGGAAGAGGCTCTGGGCGTTCTCTTCTTTCTTTCTTTTTTTTTTTTTTTTTTGTTATATTTTTTATTATATTACGTTAGTCACCATACAGTACATCCCTAGTTTTTGATGTAAAGTTCCATGATTCATTACTTGCGTATAACACCCAGTGCACCATGCAATACGTGCCCTCCTTAATATCCATCACCAGCCTAGCCCATTCCCCCACCCCCTCCTCTCTGAAGCCCTCAGTTTGTTTCCCAGAGTCCATAGTCTCTCATGCTTCATTCCCCCTTCTTTTTTGCCTGGAGGGCCAGTCACATTGTGATGCTAGTGGCTTTCTGGGGACACGGGGAGGGCATTTCAGGTAACTCCTGGGAATAAGTCTTCTCTCACTCCTTTGGCTTCCACATGAGCTTTTTGCCTTTGTGTTTCCAACAGGTCAGCGGACAGATTGCAGTCTGGCCAGGTAGGTGTGTCCTGGGACAGCACTGGGAAGGGATGAAGAGAGCCCCATGGGGTAGAGTGATCCCAGGCTGGGAAAGAGCCGAGGAGTTGAAGTGTGAAGGCATTGGGTGACTTTGCAAAGGAGGGGACGAGGGTGGGGGTTGCTTCCTTCCCTTTGCCTTGCCAAACCCATCTGGCCTCAGATGGAAATGGGGTCTGCTGTGACTTGGGGAGAGAGCTGAGCAGAATGGGACGAAGGGAGTTATCATTTGCTGAAGTAGCTTCAGAGACTCCCCCAAGCCATTGCGTTTGCAAGGAAAAGAAGTGTTGGACTCTGGAGGATCCTGGTAACCTTCCCTTAGCTGCTAGACTTCAGCATGTGGTTTTGGGGAAGTCTCTGACCCAGAGAAGGAAGATCAGAAGATAGCATTTGATCTGAGATTTTCTGCGTGGAAAAGATGACAGCCCCTCATTAGTGCCTGTTGCTAATGAAATACTACATTGCTCTGGCTTGCCGAACAGCATTGGTAGAAATCCTTGCCTGGTGTACAAGTATGCAGCCCTCCCAATCTTTCCCCACCCCTCCCTCCCCGACCCCAGCCAAATACTTTCCCTCCCAGTCATGTAGCTGCTATGAGAAAACTCGTGAGCTGGCGGAGAGCAAGGCATTCATCCAGCCAGCAGTTCTCAGATGCCTAAAAATGTGCTGATTTAACTGGGGAAAGAGCTTTAATGGGCTGGACTCCTTAGGGACCCTGGGTTAGCCCATTATATCAACCACTTATATCTGCCAACACACACACAATAATCATGAGGCCATTTACAATTATAGGCTCATTATTTAGAAATAGCTTCATTTGGCTTTCATCGTTTTGTCATTGTGGATTACAGTAAAGATCGCATTAATATACCAGTCTTGTTGACTGGAGGGAACCAGGATAATGGAATTCCATGGAATACATATCTTCTTGGTGATAGAGCCTTAATGTAAGTTCACCTGAAGTCCCGTATCTGTGGAAGGCTTTATGGGAGTGAAAAAAAGCTGAGTTGAATTCCCTGATGCTATGTGACCGTGGGCTGCTCTTTTCCCTCCTCCGATCTTCAGTTTCCTCATCTATAAGACAAGAAAGAGCATTGCACTAGATCCAAGGAGCTCTAGGATTCCAAAGAGGTTCCTCGGGAGTGGCCTGGAGGGGCAGAGGGAGCCCAGCGGCCAGGCCAAAGGCAGGGCAGCGCTGTTCTCTCTCCTTGCTTGGGGGATTGTGTCTGAATCCGATTCCCTTGGAGAAGACGCGTCTGAGGCTACATGCAGCTTGAAAGGCATTCACCTGAAGGATCGCCAAGGTTCCTTCCAGTCTGGCTACTCTGTTCTCTAAACTCTAGGAAAACTGCTCCCTAAGGATTTCCAAGAGAAAGAAAACTGTAGCTGCCTTTGGTGTTTACTGGTTTACTCATGTCTCCTGCAGAGAAAAGCTTACTGTCTAACACGGATACATTTTACTACACTTGAACCAGTTCCTTCCGACTCTAGTTTTGAAGGGTGGCAGATAGCAAGTACAGAGACTTCATGCTCTGAAAGAGCTTTGTTGGGCTTTATTCGGAAAGTAACTTAGCAAGTCTCTTAGCTGGTTCTGGGACTGTGCTGAATAATGCAGCTTGCTTCATTAATGAACACACAGATTGTTCTTAATTCCATTTTCTCTTTTTTTCTCCCTGGTGCCGGTCCGGTCCTCTCTGATTTGGCGGGGTCAACCGCAGGCGGAGCTCAACCGTGAGGAAGCAGGTAAGGGCCCAGCAAGAGCCAGGCTGGTCGGGTGTGATGGTCACATCCCAGAGACATTGATGGAACCCTGCTGTGGGCAGGACAGACACTGTCCTGACTTCCTGCCTGTGTTTGAAAGATGCGCTCAGAGGTTGTTTAATATCGCAGCAACTTCATGATTTGGCTGGCTCGGCTGCAGTCTTGCTGACTTATTCCTCCCTTTCTAGTCGTGCACCTGCCTCCTTGCTGGAGATCTGGTTTGACCGTAGCAAATTGTGCCAGACCTGCCCATGGTGTCGCTTCTCTAGGAAACCGTGAAAGGGGCCTCACATTTTATACATAAGTTCCAATGTGAGTAGCTCACAGCAGCTAGTCACCTAGACCGGAAACCTAGACCGGACTGCTGTAGGTTTGCAAATTTTTGTTGTTTGTTTGTTTGTTTCCTGGTGTTGTGGTCATCCTAGATGCATTTCTTAGACATGCTAAAAATGCGAAGCTAAATCTGGCCCGAGCATGATTGGCAAATCGATGTTCGAGTCTGCTTCTGTACGGGATCTTCAGTGTTGTAGTAAAATCTGGCGCTGCACAGCCAGCTCTCGTTACCCACCTGAGGGCAGGATCCTAGAAGGCAGGGGCTGGGTAACGCACGTCAATGGATCATCGAAACAGCGCTTGTGGTGCATAAAAACTTAATTGAAGTATTTTTTGCAGTAGCCAGTTTGACTTCCTAATTATACTTTATCGCAAATACTGAAACGATTCTGTGTCCCCTAAGCTCATACCAGCTGTGAGGCAGGCAGTTAGCAGGGCGGAGGTGGAGAGAGCTCTAAAACGTCTTGTGTTTACTCAGGGGAAAACTGATCCAGGCTTTAAAAAATCGTTTTGGGTAATTCACAGTGGCTGTAGCCACAGGGAAATAATCGAATGTAGAGGGCACATGGTTTCTGTTGTGTCAGCAGCCCCAGCAGGGTCTTCAGCCCATGTGACTGCTCTGGCTAGCAGGGCAGTCCAGCTGGGACACCCGGATGACATAGCTCTCACTTGCCCTCGCTTTGCTGTCACTACTTTTTCCCCCTTCTCTGCTTCGGATCTCATATAGTGATATAATTACACATTTTTAAATTTACAATTAAATATAATTAAGTATAATAAGATATAATTATACATTTTTTAACTTATAAAAATTTCATTGCATCTTTTCTTCCTCTGGTTCCTCTATTTCTTTCTTCTGCCCCTTCTCCCATAATTTCATTTAAAACTAGAGAAGAATGGGGGTGCCTGGGTGGCTCAGTTGGCTAAGCATCTGACTCTTGGTTTCGGCTCCGGTCATGATCTCAGGGTCATGAGATCGAGCCCTGCGTTGGGGTCCTTGCTCAGCATGGAGTCTGATTGAGATTCTCTCCCTTTTCCTCTTCTCCTCCTTCCTTGCTCGCACTCACTCTCAAATAAATAAATAAATAAATAAAATCTTTAAAAAAAAAAAAACAAACCTGGAGAAGAATGGAGTGCCTCCCAGGGATAATCTGTTGCGTTTAAAATTAGGGGCGCCTGGGTGGCACAGCTGTTAAGCGTCTGCCTTCGGCTCAGGGCGTGATCCCGGCGTTCTGGGATCGAGCCCCACATCAGGCTCCTCTGCTATGAGCCTGCTTCTTCCTCTCCCACTCCCCCTGCTTGTGTTCCATCTCTCACTGGCTGTCTCTATCTCTGTTGAATAAATAAAAATAAAATCTTTAAAAATAAAATAAAATAAAATAAAATTAATAGGTCAGTGGGGAGGGGAGCTGGGTGGCTCAGTCAGTTGAGTGTCCGACTCTTAGTTTCAGCTCAGGTCATGATCTCAGGGTCGTGGAATCGAGCCCCTCATCAGACCCATGCTCAGCAGGGAGTCTGCTTAAAGATTCTCTCTCCCTCTCCCCTTCCCCCCATTTGTACGCGCACTCACACACACACACACACACACACACTCTCACATGCTCTCTCTTTCTCTAAAATAAATAAATCTTCAAAAAATAAAAAAATAATAAAATTAACAGGTGGATATCTGAGAGAGCAAGCTTTTTTCCCTTCAACACTAAGAATAGGGTTGAACTTAACATTTGTTCCTTTCAGTTCCTGGGCTGAAACTGGGCCTCCTGCCTCTAGATGGAGCAGAGGTATAAGGTGCAAGGGCCTCACAGCCTCCACTGTGGGCGCAGGCGTGCTGGAGACGGTGGTTTGGCGGGCAGTAGGCGGCCCCGGCTGGGCTCGCTGTCAGAGGGGAGCAGCGCCCATCTGGTGTGCATCCTGCCGCGTCTAAGCGGTTGCAGGCAGAGCATATGTGCCTGGTGCTAGATTTGCATAAGAGCTCCAGGATGCACCCAAAACCCCAATCAAATAAAGACCTTGTTTTCATTCTGCTGCCTCAGTTTCTCTCCAGCAGCTCAGAATTAATTGTGGATCAGTAAAGAGTTTTTCTACACAAAGCAGTCATTTGGAAGATGAGTAGTCTTATATAAGAAAATAAATTATTCTTTGGTTTTTTATGGCAAGTCAGCCAAACAAGACAAAGAATCTGGTAGCTTTTGTTTTGAGGGTCCCTAAGGGGTTCTAGTAATTTTTGACCCTAGCAAAGCCTAGGTTCAAACCACCCCAGCCTTTTCTGCCTCAGCTGCTGTTCCAAGCTTTCCCTGCTGCCCTCAAGCCCAGCATTTTCTCTTTCCCATCACTTCTGCCTCTTCTTTGTTTGCCCGTCTTTCTCCATTCCTCTAAAGGTAGGTGTGCTCCCAAAGTTTGGTGCCCTTTTGACTTTTCTTCATCGTCTTTCCTTCTTACTTCATTCCCTTAGATGAACCTTTCTCTCCTTCCCCAAGTGTCCGTTGTTTTGGGTCTTTGGATCAAATTTCGAACTGATTGGCTGGACATCAGGTTGAGAGTTGAGATAGCACCTCCTCCCCTGAGCATCAGTCTCCTCACCTCTCCCCCTGGCCCCCCAGTCCAACTTCGTTAGCACATCCCCTAACTTCTCTATTTCTCCTAATGGGGGGCCTCTGTTCTTCGCAGTCCCAAAGCCCAGAGTTATTATCTTTGACGTCTCTTTCTTTCCCATCACCCACATCTAATCAGTCGTGTAGACTTGTATTTTCTCCCTTGGTAAAAACGGAAATCTAACGAATGTAACAGAGATCAGTACCCGGCAAAAATCCTAACTCTCTTACTCATGAGAAATTGTGCCAAACGACAGCTTGTTTAGCACCATCTGGCCACCTTCCTGATTGTTTTCTCCTGCAAATCACAGGACTCTTGCTTTACTCTCTTTTCCAAGTTATGCTTGCTACCTTTCTCCCTCTGCCTTTGGTTTCAAGATCCCTTAATCTAATCAAGTGGAGATTTGGCCCAGTTGTCCTTAAAGGCTCCTTCCAACCCTAGGATTATACCACCAAAAATATTGCGAACTGAAAATGAAACTGGTAGAGATTCTAACATTGGAGAAGGGAAGGAGAGAGGAGAAAAGGGAGAGACAGACACTGAGTAAGAATACACATGGACATTGCTCGGTCAACTGTATGCAAAATCAGTAGTGAAGTGAGGGTCATTGGGGCCCCATAGGAGCACACAGGCACATCCTGGGGCAATGAATTCAGTTGGAGTTCAGAAATATTACAAGGAGAGGGGTGGGTGGTAGGAGGGTCTGAGGCCTTCATGACATTGTCCAGTTTTTGCTGCCACTAGACTCTCTTGGACTCCACTGGAGCAGTGGAGACTAGGAAAATACTATTGTGAAACCGTAATAATGGGGCGCCGGGGTGGTACAGTTGGTTAAGCATCTGCCTTGGGCTCAGGTCATGATCTCAGGGTCCTGGGATTGAGCCCCATGTCAGGCTCCCTGCTCAGTGGGAAATCTGCTTGTCCCTCTCCCTCTGTTCTTTCTATCTCAAATAAATAAATAAAATCTTTTTTTAAAAAAGAAAATTACAATAACTGTGTAAACATAAAAAGATTCCCAAAAAATGGAGATTTGTTTATTAATTTTTTATTTATTTATTTTTTAATGGTGGAACCTAGTTTCTTCTTTAGACTATGGAAGGGCTGACCGAGATTCTTCCTCTAAGATCGCCCTGGGCTGACTGGCAGAAGTCAGGGATGGCAACAAGAGGGCAGACACTGGCTGCTATAGCTGGAAAGCTGGAAGAAGCAGATGGGTTTGGGGGTCATGACAACGAGCGTTTGGGTCCCTGGGACCTTCCTGATTCCATCTCTACCTTGGCACACTGACTACTTCCTTTGGCAGCATCCTGCGTTCCCAGTAAGCTTGGGAACAAGAGGCCACGCCACACTTCTTGCAGCCTGACTTCATGAGATCCAGCTGCTTCCCTAATCGTGGCCAAACCCCAGGGCCACAGCCGAAAATTTGAGGATGTAGGCAAACCTGTGAAAGGGCAGAAGCCATAGGACCCATGCCACTTGAGAACCAGTCTCTGTCCTGAACTTCTTATTTTATTTATTTTTTTTAAGATTTTATTTTGGGGGGCATGTGGGTGGCTCAGTCAGTTAAGTGTCCTACTCTTGACTTCAGCTGGTTGTGAAGCCTGTTTAAGATTTTCTCTCCCTCTCCATGTCTGTGTGTGTGTCTCCCCCCTCCTTTAAAAAAATAATAAAATAAAAAATAAAATAAATAAAGATTTCATTTTTTTAAATAATCTCTACACCCAATGTGGGGCTCGAATCCATAACCCCAAGATCAAGAGTTGCACTCTCCACCAACTGACCCAGCTAGGCATCCCTGTCCTTTCTAGCTAGGTTTAGGGCCCTTTGTTTGATGCCTTTCTTCTCCATAGCTGAATTATTTTGTGTTTAGCTGCATTATAAAGCCCTACTGGTTTTTAGTAATGCTTGGTATGCATACTGGGTAATGTTTGCTGAGCTCCTGGGATGCAGGCAGGGTATGCATACCTGGCAGTGTTTGCTGAGCTCCTGGGATATAGGCTGGGCAACAGTGAGATGTGCAGTCTCAGAAGGAGACTCTCTGGGTTTGATCCTGGCCCTGCCACTTACTGCCTGTATCACTGTAAGCAGCTGTTTCACCTTGCTAAGCCTTCATGTCCTCATTTGTCAATGAGAATAACAATACACACCCCATAGGGCTGTTACCTGGCCCCATCCATCCAAAGCACCCATTACATGGGCCACCACCTCTGTAAATTCCTCTTAAGTGGTAAGCACTAATGTTCATGTGCCAATAGGAAATGGTACTCTCCTCACCCATCCCCTTCCCAGTTTGCAGACATCAAATTGAGGCCCAAAGAAGTTAAATAAATGGCAGGGATGTATAGCAAAATGGCAGAGCAAACACTGATATCTGGGAGGCCTGCTTCTTAGTTTAGTACCAATTAGTTTCCACTATTTCTAAGAATTGGGTTTTTTCTTTCTTACCTTTTATGCCAGGTAAGCCCCCTTTCTGATGCTCCCCTTGGTTCATTCTGCCATCCTCAGCGGATATTAATTGAGCACCTGCCTTGTGAGAGTATCATGGCCAGCCGTGGAGAGCCAAGAACTGACAGGATCGTCCTTGTGGAGCGTGAGCTAGAGTGGTGGCAAATGCAAACAAGATATTCATCCCCACACAATTAAGTCACAAGCAGGGTTATGAGAGCCAAGCACAAGGTGCTGAGATCCTCTAGTCAGGGGCCCTGATCTCATCTGGGGAGTCTGGAAGAGCATTCCTAAGAAAGTGATACTTGCACAGAGACCCTAAGGGGTAAGTTTCCAGGATGAGGAGAGCTTTCTGGAAGCAGTAGCAGCTCAGGCAAAGCCATGGACAAAGAACTGATCTAAGGAATGGGAAGAAAGCCAATGTGGCTGAAACAGAGAGACTGGAGGAAGAGCAGAAGGAGATGAAGCTGGAGGCAAAGGCAGGCCCCTGCACACGCAAGGCTGTGTAAAGACATTAACATGAAAAGGCTTTGAAAGAGGTCAGCCTAGAAAGTGAATGATGGGCTGTGCGCACTTTCAAAGATCACCCAGCCACTGTATGAAGGAAGGATAACGTGGTTTGGAGGATGACAAGGGTGGGAATTGAGATATTGATGTATGGGCTGGGTTGCTAGCTGTATAGATGGAGAAAAGTAATGGATTTGAGAGGTGGTTAGGAGGCAGACCTGACAGAACATACTGATTGATTGATTGATTGATTGATTAATATTTGGGTGGCCGAGGGTAGGAAGCTGATTTGGGATAAAAGGTGGGCCTGCTGAATTTAAGGCATCCATGTGGCATTCCAAGTAGGCCGGTGTGTATGTGCTCCGGAGCTTGGAGGACAGGCCACAGATGCTTCTTTGAGGACCAGCCACTGATCCAGCCAAGACAAGTCCCGCACGGTCTGGCCCGTTTTTTCTGACTCTGGGCTATGCCTCTTTAAAGATTCTGATGAACCGGGGATGTACTGTATGGTGACTAACATAATATAATAAAAAACCATTATTAAAAAAAAAAAAAAAAGATTCTGATGTTATGTTTCTCTTTGGCTTTTCAGGATTCCAGCCAGGCAATTCCTCTGGTGGTAGAGAGCTGTATCCGGTTTATCAGCAGACACGGTAAGCAGGATTCCAGCCTTGCCCATATTTGTGCAAAGTGGGGAAAAACTTCCAGGAATTCTTTGTAGAGTAAGAATAGAGATTGACTTTTCACCCTGATATTCTCAGAACCGAAATACAAGTCTTATTTGTTCACGTAATGTTTGCGACCTCAGAATGGCCACACCTAGACATTGAGAGAAAGGCATCATATGTTTTGACCCCAAATGCCTCAGCCACTTACCACACTCCCTTTCCTAGCCCGAGAGCGTGTTTTAAATTACAGCCGTGATGTAAGTACAGCTGGTATGAGGTGATGGTGGTGTCGCCATTACTCACCATCTTTGCGCGTGTCAGAGCCTCCTGCCACACAGCCTGAAGCCTGATGTCACGCTGGCTTTCTGCACTAGACTGTTTTGAAAACAACTCCTTTTGTGATGTTGCACTGATTCCTGATAACATTCGGTTTTTGTTCTGCTTTGGTCTCACTGGATACGACGTCAGCCGGAGCTCAGTGAGCAGTAGTTGGTCTTCAGGTTGTGGCTAACATTTGAGAGTGTTCGGGGGCTGACTCCTCCTCAGCCCGAGTCGGATCACGCTGTCTGCTGCCTGGGTGAAGCTGGACCGTATCAACACCACTCCTCACCAGCTCCCGTGCTGCTTGGACAGAATCTAGGGACGGAGGCGAATTGCCGGAGAATCAAGCTTCTAAGCGTTAAGATGTTTAGAAAGCACAGCTCTCTGACGAGCACTGTGACGATTTCTAGGAACTGGACATCCGAAATTGTTTTGAGTTGCTGTCTTATCTAGTTATAGGAAAAGGGACAGAATGACCTTCTTGCGGCTAAAGAGGTATAGAGGTGATTGCTGGACTCAATGGAGAGGTTGACATTTTCTCTCCCTTTCTCCCAGTAGGCCGCAACATCGCTTGGGTTCATTTTAGGAATAGTAATTATTTTAGCATGCTTACAACTTATCTCATTCTCATCAGCTACAATTTTTTCATCTTGTCCCTATTCACTTGAAGTAACAGCATTATCTATCAACAGTCAACAAATATTTATCAAGCCCCTGATCAATGCTGGGCATCCTGCCTTGTGCAATAGCAAAACAAAAACAGGTATCGTAGACTGTTCCTGTCT